>NC_052105.1:4891941-4903959 GCF_012273895.1 Zerene cesonia | reverse complement strand
AAAGTAATAAATGTTATTTGCAGTTAACAATTTTCTTTTTTCTTTATTACAATATTTATGGCAAGACTAGGTAGATTACAGAATCTGCTGCATTTCGAGGCGTCCACTAGTTCATAATTAATTAATAGCATAATAGGAAGGGTTTTCTACTAATATAATTTTATTGCTAGTCCACGTTGAATTAATTGGAAATGCATTATTTGACAATGTAATTAATTAATGTTTTATGTCATATCTACACTTGGGTATAAGAATATAAATTGTGTATAACAGGGTGTAATCTCTGGATCTACTGCACCGGTTTTAGAAATTCTTTCACCAATAGACAGCCACGTTGTTGGTGGGTTTCATAGGCTTTATTTTATTTCGTTTTTAACCAGTGCCTTTTCAAATAATAAATATGGAATTATGCATCGGCTTGCGTTCAATGGGTACATGTAATAAGATGATACAAGAGAAGTAGATTCTGAGTTATGGGATAGAAATACGAAAGATAGAAGTGAAGTATACTAAAAAGGCCATTACTGCTATAAAAAATATATATATTTATTCTACCAGTATAATATGGATTAAAACAGCTTTCCTCATTTTTTAACAGTAATAGCATCTTATTATTTATTTGAAAAATTACAGCAGCTACTCATGTTAACGTCGTAATTTTATAAATATGCTTCTAATCCACCCGCCATACGTCATACATAAAACAACTACTTTATTATTTAATAGAAAATAACGGCGTTGTGTAAAACCGGTACCTAATTTTAATAGAAATCGTGTACACGTGTAGCTCCAATCTTCATTATACTTTCTTGCAAACTGACGGGCACGTGTAGTATTTATTCTAATAAAACATTAGAATCTACAAGGTTGTATAATCTCTGTGTACATAGACTTCTTGCGTACACATTGAGAATTAATAATACTACAACGTTAAAGGGTAGTAAACTGTGACATTAAACTACAAAGTCCGAGTAAACCCAGTTCAAAGATGTTCAAGCAACAAAGTCGAATACAAAATAAAACTCACAAATAAGAACATTCCAGATGGTATAATACTAAGAACACTAAGGCTCTCTTAAGACTCCTAAATCTTGAAATATAAGTCTAAACTTTAGTCATGATTTAGCTCAGTAATTAAGTTTGGCAAATTTATATTTTGTTGAACTAAATTGAAAATGTTTCATAATATTAGCAATTAATAATGGAATAGTGACAAAATATACATTTCAACATGATTGAATGAATAAATAAAAATAATTGTGGGTCGCAGGTGTAGACATTATGTTTTCATATTTAAAAACGTATTATTATAGTCACTCCTCAATTATTGTAGAAAATTATGCGACCACACCGATAAGTGTCGAGTAAAATGGTGGTCTACCAGATTATCAATCTTTTCGACTATCATTTACAGTTAAAATATTGAAATTTAAATTGCTCTAATATAAGCTATAATTTGATTTGAAACATTAAATGAAAAAACGATCTAGATAAATAAACAAGACAAATATCAACCCACGTCTTTGATACACAAACACCATAAAAACTTACTGCCTTGATATATTTTAAAATATAAGTCATTGTTAATTACATTTTTGAAACATTTCTGAAACTAAGCATGTGGTAACTACCTATCAATGTTAAACCAGTGTGAAAATCCCCCAGCTAAATGCATTTGTAAAATAAATGGGATTTCACGCTTAACTATATCCAATAAACCAATAGATTTGCTGCTTAAATACCGAACAACTACGTGGAGTTTCCAACCATGTGGTCGGATGCAAATATCGAATACAAACTGGGCCCAGCTTGTTTGTAAGGGTGTTTATTGAATATAAACAGACGCGCATAAAGTGCTCTCACTAAGTGCGAAGCGATTACGCTCGCCTTTGACCAGAATTTGCAATAACGCTTGCTTCCTAATGGCAATCTAGCATGTACAGTTTAACATCTAATTTCGCTTTAATGAACGTAAAATATTACATGCATCCCTATTTACTATATTATAAACGTGAAAGTAACTTTATCCGTCTGGTTTTTCTTTGGGAACCGAAAAGATGATTCAAAGATAGTTTCAGACCTGACAAATATATAAGATAGATATAGGATAGTTTTGTCTCGGACATAAAACAACAACAGAAACTATTCGGGCAAAATCCTGTGTATGTCTTTTTTTTAAATACGCGGGCGAAGCTGCGGGGAAATCTATTCTGATGTAATATGTTGCAACTGTATATACATATATTATATACAGCATTTATTTATTATTGAAATACATGTACCTAATATGATTAGAAAAGCTTAGTCAAATATGTATTAAATGTATATTCAACTAATTTCATTAAATTTCAACTAATTAGTTCTCATTTTAATCTTTCTTCATACTGCCTAGTTAAAAGTATTATATAACCTCTTTAGGAATTAAGCAATACCGCCACAAGCCACATCGTGTTTTGTATAAGAAAAAACATTCGACATTGAAAAAGAATTCACTGCTTTTAATATTCCTTCAAGTTTATAAGAACAAACAAAATTGAGGGATATCAAAATTGATTTAAGAAGTTGCGAATATAAGACAGTATTTATCTCTCCAGTTTTGTTCGCTTTAATCTTATTCGCGAAAGCAAATCCGTAAAAGTACTTACGCCTCCTCGTTCACAAATTGCAACATTAAGAGAAATTTTGTAAATTTTTATGGAAATTGCGTAACATCACTGTAAAGTTTCACGGGAGAATTGTACCAGATAAATTCAAGCACATTTTTGATTAGGCGCAAAATAAATTCTCTTTATTTTTCCGAGATTTTCCTTCCTATTTGTATATTTCATTATACATTTTGTGTTCTAAATGTAACAACCGTTTAAACGATTTTTTTATTTCTACATAATATAAGTCTAAGTCTTACAATTATTTCTATTAAAGAACTATGTTAAAACTTTTCTACGTTAAATAACTACCTCTAAATTTAATTAAAATAAAAAAAATCTATTATCTACAAATTCTAGTAACGTTACTATATAACTAATCTAGGACACTAGTAGCGATGCTGCAGTAGCGAATCCTCAAAAAATCCGTGTCCATAAATTCGTATATTAAATAAAAAGTAAAAATATCAAGATAAACCCCAAATCCAATGCAGTGTTATTTATAGACGACAGTCGAAAGCCAGTAATAGATTAGTTCCAGCCTCAGTGTGTCGTTTGCGAATAATCTTCTTCATGACGTCTATTGGAACCCTGCGATATTTCCCTGTTTCATATCATCAATAGATACCTACTCGTACATTCCGTCTTTAATTAAACACCGCTTTTATATGGAATAAATTTTTGAGTGATTATTAAAATTGAGTCTGTTCTTTATAGTAAAACTGCTCATGTCAGTTTTGCGTTATGTATGTATATTTATACCTTCAGATTGGTGTGTAATCATTCGAAACTTTTGTTAATAAGCATTCAATCACCCGATTGGTTTTCATAGCACCTCAACATAAAAAGTTAATTTACTCAACCTTATACATATAAATTTACGAGTTTATGCCTTAAAGTATGATTACTTAAAGAGTACATAAAAAACCATTGGAAGAAGATTTGCGAAATGATAGACAAGTCTCTTATCACACAAAACTGGATATATATTCTTAACCTTATATTTAAAGTAATAATATAAAAATCAATACTAAATACTTCTAGAAATATCGATACAATAAATAACATGTTTACTTTGCAATAAAGACTTTATTATTTTCATTAGCAGAAGATATATTAGGTTTGATCGTAAACAGATATAACTTTATAGACTGACGACTCACAAGCTACAAAAACCTCATAAATTGACCGTGAATTAAGCCATCTGCTGACTGTTCTTAATAAATAAATGTCTTCGTATAATCTGATTACTCGTTTCGGTTCGCAAACAAAGGCCTGATTGGGTCGCTGAGTAAACTTTGCAAATGACTATGTGTATACTGAAGACCGAAACTCGCTTCGCTTCTGTTTAAAAAAGCATGATGAAACATACTTCTTCCTATATCAAAATTCACACATGATGCCTTGAGTCAAACCAGGACGTTAATGCAAATTACATTACACTTTTGACGCGATATATCCATATTTTCTACTAGAAAATGTCGGTGGATAGATATCTGATATTTTTTCATACAAAACAAGTTATTGGGACTGTATACATTTTGGCACAAAGATAGATGACTTAGCATAATGCGTGGCATTTTATAAACTCCTCTTTGAATAGACATCACGCGAATGAAGCCGAAGGCTCCACTCAATTTACTGTAAATATACACATAAAAACTAACAAATACGTTACTAAGGAGAAGGTATTTATGCCCGCCAAGCGTGTATTTTATAAATTATTTATTAATATTTGACTAATGGAGCTGAAACGAAAAAGCAATTATTGTTGTTGACATCGCGTTAAATCTTGTCACTCGGTCTAGTAACTTATTCGAGGATTTTTTTTCGAATAAAAACGTGTATTGTAGCTACGTTGTATGTCTCATTATTTCGTTCCTAATTGTTTTACAGAATACTGAATATTTATCTACAGAAATAACATTTATATAGCATTTTGATTATAATAATAAGGATCGAAACAATTCCAAATCAAAACTCGTATTTCTACGAAAAGAAGATTCTAGAACTTTTCTATGAAAGTAAATAAATTGCGTGTAATATTTAATGTTCCATCCACGAAGTATTTATTCAGCATGTAACGTAAGTTCGTAGAATAGTTACACAATACCATCTATTCTGATACAAACCCTGAATTTATGGGCATTATCTAGTTTAATGCTACGTATTATGCATTCATAACTACTACATGAATGTACGGTCTGTTATCTTTACGTGACAGAGGTGCCGTGATAAGCAAAACAATCCGTCCATAACGGATATCATGATATTTGATGTCAATTTTAATAATTATTCCAATTTATTGGCTTTATTGCGCTGATGTAAAACTTTATTTAGATACTAGCCGCTCATCCCGGCCCCACCCGGATTTACCGATGATAAAAACAAAATAAAATATAGTCTATCACACTCTAAGATAAAGCGGCTTTCTATTTGGAAAAGGATTTTCATAGTCGGTTTTGTAGATCCTGAGATTACCCTCTCGAGTGACACAAATTCACAAATGAACAAACTTTAACTCTTTATGATATAAATAATATAATATTCTGTAAATGCTACCTGTTTCACGTTTTTTGATAAAATTATTAACCGTTATTGGAAATAGATGGGTTGCTTCATTCGGTTACAATATTAACTAAATTGCAACCATATTCTACTATAGTACGCGTTGCAAAACACTATAACTTTAATTGTCTATATTTACAATGGAAGCTACTTCGTAGTTTAATGCTATATATTTAATACATATGGGAAATCGAAACATGTATTTTATTTTTAACTTCATACTAAACGCAATACAGTTGAAATGGATTAAGGAGATGAATTAATTAACAGAATAAAATTACTAGATCCAAAAACATATCAAATTACTTTCAACATTTTTGAAGACGCAATCTTCAGTGATTACTTTCGTCGGAGAAGAATTTAATTTTCAATACTACGTAAATGACCTACTTTCCTCACCTAGGTTTCATTATTTCGCTTAAAACTCAACACTACAAAAGTTTGGAACTTAACACAGTTTTTAAAAAATAAATTGAAGGCTTAAAATGCAAGTGACGTTGCTCCTAAATTTCTGTTATAACAATTCGCATTGTTTTAGTACAAAACCGTCATTAACTCTTCGAAACAACATATTAAAGTGCATTGTTTTCAATCAAACCACCCATAAAATGTTAGTTGTCTCGCGTATAAGCCAGTCCTGTAATTACATGGCATTGTGGAAGGAATTAAACGAAGCTTTTAATATCAGCGGCATTATCCTCTACTTATAATATGCATGAGAAATAGTAGATAAAAAACTGAAGAGATTTTTAACATAGTAGCATTGAATGTTCTGTTTGGGATACAAACGAAAAATTTATATTATTTAAATTGTTAGACTCCAATTATATCACTCTATCACAAATTTATTGTTTGACAAACAATAATAAAGTTTTTAGTCTATTTAAATTATCTGCGTAATAAATTTTATCACGAAATGAAACCATAGCGAAACTAATATCTACTTATATCGTGTAGCATCGAAATATGTATATATTATTCGCGTATCCCGAAACCACGTAACGCTATGTAAACCAAAGCTGTGTGGTAGCAAAACATTTCGGCTTTCGGTAAAACTAAGGTTTAATACCAAACAGCTATCTAGGACTTTTATTAAAGTTGTATAAGTATTTATGTAAACCGGCGCCATATTTAGCGAAACCACACATGATTTTGTTCAAAAACAAACACATTTTTTTACGCTGTATTTCTTGAATTTAATTTTATGAAAAGCAAACGTTAACAAATAATAGTTATTAAAAGGTAGATTTGTTTAGTCTGATTAAATAGTACATTTATTTTACTCATAAGCCCTTTTTCATACTCCATGACATCCCCTTTGATTATATCAATGCGCAAACATCCCATGTGTGACATTTCATTTTGGGTTAAAAGGTATGACATCTCGTAACGCTTCATGTACACCCACCCTACGGCTCCTAAAATCATTGCTACAAAACAAAGATCCCTTGCAAACAAAGCAAAACTAGAACACTTTGTTTATACAAATAATTGAAATCAGAAATTGCATTCGCTTCCCATAAACAGAATTCATTATCAATCTTATATCCTGAGTGCGACTAATGATAACAACGTGGTCGATCTCTAGTTCAATCAAGAGTTTCGAAGCAACTTTACGTTAATTGCTCCTTGTTAATTATTTATTAATTATTTATGCTTCATCAAATTAAGTTCTACAAATAATGTCGACTAACAAACATTGAATGTTTTTAATTAGGAAAAAAGATAATTACACAATCAAATAGTATTCTACTTGTACTGTTATTGCGAAATAAACTAAAGCAAGTGATTTGTATTTTAATGTAACTTTGAAGTATGAATATTTTTCAATATTTTTCAAAATTTTGCAAGCGACTTGACATAGTACTGGTACTACATTTTACATAAGGATTTTACTATCGTATTCGATATTGTGCTATCCATATTTATCAAACTTTTAACATGCTATTTATCTACACGGTAAAATACAACAACTTACAAATACGACGATTATTACATGTGTTTTTTTATTTTAATTGATGAAATCATATTTTCAACCGACATTACTGAGAACATAAATTTCTATTTGACTCATATTTTCTATAATTTCAAGTAAAATGTTTTGTTAAAGCTACATATGTAATAATTTGTCCAAGGGGTGTAATCCTAAATTTACATAAGAATAACAATATTCAATATTTGATATCACGTATTATTGTAGTCTAAAAGGGTTTGCCTACGTGTTGACTTTGGAACAACCTTCAACAGATCAGACTCTTTATTCCCGGGATAAGGAAACCCATAAAATAATAATAAATCCTTTATTTTTGCAAAATTTCCATGAAACATTGTAAGCTGTGCTTCAGTACTCTATAGAATAGTAAGTTGGCGATGAATTCCTATGAAATATTCCTAAAGAATATATCCCATATGTAAATATACAAAAGGAAGAATAAAAATGTCGTCTTATTTTGAATAAATATTATGAATTAAATTCCTTCATAATTAATTAATAGTTTATACCTAGTACTTAGATTAGTACTAGGTATAATCTATTAATGTAAATTCGCACAACCTCTTGCAATTTTATTAGACTTTCGTCGTTTTTACATCTATTTAGTTCTTTCGGGCCGAGTAATATAATAACCCAAACATTATTACAATCACAGTCCATAGAAATAGCTAACTTCATTTCTTTTTATCTTATTCTACATAATTCTAATAATGATATTACTAATCTACACTAATATTATAAAGAGGAAAACTTTGTTTGTTTGGTTGTAATGAATAGGCTCAAAAACTACTGGACCGATTTTAAAAATTCTTTCACCATTCGAAAGCTACATTATCCACGAGTAACATAGACTATATATGTACCACGGGCGAAGCCGGGGCGAACAGCTAGTATTACATATTACTCATTATGAAAGATATTTCAACAGAGATATATAGGTACGGAATGTGATTAACATGCAGTGCCGATAAAGTTCTTCTCTCTCGATGGTTGTACACGGAAAAGCCATTTTAGTGGGTAATCTTGGAAGGAATTAACGGAAACTTTTATACTTTCTATACTAATATTGTGAAAACTGCGCTTTGCTCCCACAGAATGAAAGCAGTGAACCTTTTTTTCATTGTTTACTTGTGATTTTCCTTCCTTTGTTTCGGTTCGTTATAAAATTGTAGCGGACACAGACCACCAAGAATAATAATGGCTTTTATGCAGCCTTCTCAGAACATTATACTGTAACTACATGATACATACGAGTATATTTTAAATGTTCTATATGATACCATAGAACGACGGACTTAAAATTTGAATATATTTTTTCGTATTACAGTTTAAAAATAGAATACAGGAAACAGAATTCCTTAGTAACAGGAACGTGTATCTGAAATAATTTATATCTTTAAACGAGGGTTTCGGGGGCGATAAATCGATGTAGCTAGGAATCTTTTTTAGAAAATGTCATATTCGTGTTTTATTCGTGTTTTATCGACTTAAACTTACTTTTTTAACAAATAGGAGGCGTTTGAGTAGTCCCAATTTATTATGACTCTTCCTGACATCTATTGGCGAATAATAATACTATAAATGCGAAAGTTTGTGAGGATAGATGCATATGTATGTGTGCGTCTGTTACTCTTTCACGCAAAAACTACTGAACCGATTGCAATGAAATGCTTCGTAGATAGCTGGACAACTGAAATAACACATAGGCACTTTTTATACCGATATTCCTACGGGATACGGACTTACGCGGTTTCAACCGCGGGTCACAGCTAGTTAGTGAATAATAATAGAAAAAGTGTATGACAGATAAGTGTATGAAAGTATGTTATCTATCAAAATAATTCAAGTTGTATTAAACTAAAACGGTTTAAAATTAATTTTTGAAAAGAGTATTTACAGAAATTAATTAGTTTTTTTTTAATTCTTTTATAGTTTAATTAAATAGAAAAATGTTTGAATGTGAGTTTAATTTGTTTGCCTTAATTCGGGGCAATAAATAATACGAAAAATTATGAGATTCTTAAAAAAATCTAAGATGTAAGAAGTTGAATGGGTTTACCTGACGTGATAAACATGATTTTAAAATAAGTTAAAATTTTTAAAATAAGGTAGAAATGTGATGGAATTTCTTTAAGTTGTGTAGTTTTTATAAATCAAAGCATCTTTTTCTTTGCGAATCTTTGCTCATGGCTAATGTTTACCAACTTATTTTCTATTCTAAAAGCATAGCAAGCTCTATGTAAATTAAATTCATATGCTCGTACAAATATTTACTACTGCACTTAATTTTATTCATTTACTACGTATTTCGAATCAGCAACCTAAAGCAATTCTCCACAAACCGTTAAAAGATAATTAAAAGCGTAATATGCTTGAACATTAAATTTACTTTAGGGTCAATTAGTATCAAAATAAACTCATAAATTACGAATAAGGTTTTTTTCACAATTTGAAATACAACGATTTTTATTGTACATTTTGGTATAATATTTTTGGTTGCTGTTGGTTTTTCGAAAAAAATAATATAGCAAATATATAGTCACAGTCATCATCTAAGATATTTTGAATGCATTATTAGTTAAAATTACAAAATTAATGACTTTTTATTAGATAAGTAGATACCTAGTTACATATGTCTTTTGAAACAAGACAAAGTGAAGGTCTATATTCATATTGAATTATGAAACAGTCTTCTTCTATTTTTATCTAAACAAAATAGTCACGTGTGTTTCAAATGTAATAAAAAAAAAACATAAATTAAAATCCTGTCCGTTAGTCTCACTAAAACTCAAGAATGACTGGGTTGTTTATTCTAGCCGTCTAGTCCAAGAAAGGTTTAAAATGTGTCACAAAACTGTTCTAGCATGTCAGCTAGTATGAGAATAAATACTAAAAATATCATTGAAACTTGATCACGTATCAAGTGCGCCTTATCTCGAGTTTTCTGGTAAACTTGAAAACAATTCAAAAGTGGGAAACTTCCACCGTTTATTACTATTACGCCACCGCTCGGAATTGTTGAAAATTTCAAGGTTCCCAGAGAAGAACGTTTGAGCTTTCCTTTACCCTATATTTACGTGAAGATAACATTGAGGTAATAATTATTCCTTTAAGAACTTGTTACATAATTTACAGTAATGCGGTTCGAAACCTTGTGAACATGTAAAGTTAATTTATTTATGAGGTACGAGCGTATTACGGGTGAGACCATAAATCAGAAATAACGGTGTAGCTCAGTGCGTATAAGTACGTTTAATTTATTTTTTATACGTTGGTACTTATTTCCTTTTTTTATAGCCCATGTGCGATTACAGTGAAATAATATACTATAAAAAAGCAGTGGTGGCTCAGTGGTGAAAACCTCGGACTTTAAAATCGAGAAGTCGAGGTTCGAGACCGGGGCGAGCGGGCAGGAAATAAATTGATTTTTCAATTTATCTGCAGATGTGGATAACATCACCACTGCTTAAAACGGTAAGGAAAACATCGTGAGGAAACCGACATGTCCAAGAATCAAAAAGTTCGACGACATGTGACATCTGCCAACCCGCACTTGGCCAACGTGGTGGATTATGGCCTAAACCCTCATAGGAGGCCTGTGTCCCAGCAGCGGGAAGATATATGGGCTGATGATGATGAATATACTTGCGTGAGACGATTCATAGACTATGAAATAATTATTGAACTAGACAGGCATTTTCTTTATTCAAATAATCTTAGCATGTTATAATGTATTAGCTATGTTATTAAAATGTTTCATTAAAATCCATTGAGCATTTTTTACGCGAAGGAGTAACAAATATCAATCCATACTTACAAACTTCACGTTTACTCGTACACAATTATGATTCAGAGCTTCATTATATCAATTTATATTTAATTAAAAGCAAATCGATCAGGATTCTTTCTATCATTCTTTCGAAAAACGAACTTTGTTAATGCTTCCCTTTTATAATACAAAACTAAATTACGGGTTGAAATTAAATTACGAGTTGGAGACCTTCGACAACAAAGGCTTTAATCAAATAACTATCATCTTGTTATTTATAAGATACCTACAACACAGGACTTAAACTGCTTTGTGGAAATGTAATGAAAATGTTTATTTTTCATTGAGGTTACAAAGGTTTATAACAATTTTCACGTCTGCGCAATGCACGAATAAATTGCCACATAAATATTTATAAATATTTATTATTTACAGACAATAGTCAGCGCTTATTACAATGTAACGGATGATATTAAAATCATGGGCTAGAACTGATTCTTGGCTCTTCTCTATGCGTATAATATTAAGCCTGTAATTACTTACGCTGTTCAATAACTGTGGAATAAATAGCAAAAATAAAATAAGTGTTTTTGTGTACATGTGTATATGTAAATGATATCTTGTGATATTAATACGCTATTTAACATCGCAATTTTTTTTTAAAGTGCATCTAGACTTCTTTCACAATCAAAATATGTTGTTTATTTATGCATTTATCCACAATTATATTTTCTTATCCACATTATATACACATATGAATATTCCAGATAAAACTAATATATTAGGATTGTAAAGAAATAAGTAATAGAGTTTTTATATAATAATAAAAAGAGCTTATAAAAACTGTTAGCATCATAAAACTTATATCTAAAATGGCTAGGTTGAATCGTTGACCCGTGTGGAGTTTCTGGTCTCCCATCGGGCGCGTCCCCAGGTGGCGGATAGGGGAAGGCCCCCCAGATATAGGGGGTACCGGTTGTTTGACCGGCGCGGACCAAAACCAGTGAGAGGGGGCGGGAAGACCAGTAGGTCTTACTGCAAAA
>NC_052105.1:4889877-4890941 GCF_012273895.1 Zerene cesonia | reverse complement strand
TGTAAAAGTAATAAATGTTATTTGCAGTTAACAATTTTCTTTTTTCTTTATTACAATATTTATGGCAAGACTATGTATTTATGTGGTTTCGAAGTTGCCGTATCTACGAAGGTACTATAATAATTCTTATACGCCTTTGGTGTTATGCTTAAATGTCTCTGAGGCCTTTATATACAAGAAGTGTATATAATTAAATTATGTATTTATTCATATTGTCACTGAAAACAGGATATTTACAAAGGGAGGATATTTATATTAACAAAGTGTTAACAAAAACTAGTCTTTTCTCAAAACGTACAAAAATTTATAACTGAATGCTATTCAACTAAAAAATAAAAACGTTAATAGGTTAATAAGATTTTGATAAACCGGTATAGAAAGGGAATCAAATGAGCTATAGGGTATTTAATTAATCATGTCACGCCTCGATCGAACTGGTCGTCGCCAAAATTAGCTATTCTGCATTTGGTCTGTGGGGACATGAATTGGGACGAACTGTGGCGGAGCAAGGGCCACTTTATATTACCAGTATCTAACTACTCAATTATACTATTCGCTTCCGCTTTGATAACTTTAACTGCATACTAAGAATTGAAGAAGAAATTATATAATAATTTATTTAATTTTTTTACCCGGGGTTGATTTATTTATTCTCCATTTTTTAAATTAGATATAAAGTTTAATTTATTTGGTTTGGTTTTAAGAGAACATTTCTTAGTAAAAGATTAAAAATACTTTTAGAGTTACATTTTTTAATATGGGCAAATAGTATTTTATCCGTGTTTTATTAATTATACCATCAGGATAAATTCTAAGCAACTTACACGTGTAATATCTATACAGCTTTTATTATTATGTAGTCAACAAAAAATAACGTATCTATTTCAAAAAACCAAACAAAACGAAACGATGTACTGCCGAAATTAATCAACTCAAAAAGAACCATAGCTGATTCAGCGTTTCCTTTATAAAGCTGTACGCGACGTTGCCGCACCGCAACTCCGCCACTGCTGCAAAAAGTATTAAGATTTTTCAAGTCGGCTTAAGCTAGTCCTGCATGCCAT
>NC_052105.1:4870190-4888877 GCF_012273895.1 Zerene cesonia | reverse complement strand
AAATGGCAGATTCGAAATTCAAATGTAATATTTTTTTATAATTAAGTGTAACAGTATTTATGGCCAGACTAAGTATAACGCATTTAAACCTCGTCTCGACTCAATCGTCGAGTACACTCGTTTTGCTATGGGTCATATATTTTGTAGTAAAATATTTTAAAAAGAAAGCTTGTAATATTGTATTATACTACTAGCATTGACATTCACCGGATACTCTGTGTTTGAAAGGTAAATAATTACAAGCGATTCTTTGAGTATCGTCTTTAAATAAACAAGAAATTAAATTTTACTCCCGAGTATAATACAAGGAAATTATAACGATAAATTATTGGCTCGTCGTATCTTAATTTCCTTCTAGAACATTTTACTGAGCTGAACAACACGCTATTAACGTAATAAGAGCAATAACTCACGGTTTCGAAGTGAATTGTGAAGGAGTTTACCTAACACTGGATTATAATGACACATCTCTACCCGAATGAGATTTTCATTACAACGCTTGTAAACAAAGCTTCAGACATTAATCTAACTGAATGTGGAATGCTCGTGAAAATTAAAATTTTAAGGAATGTAGGACAACGTACAATACAAAATTAAAATGTAGTTTTATGTGTTGTTAGAGATAACTGTGGCTGCGAAATAATTACAACTGTTTAAACATTCAGCGAAACAATATTGCAATATAGTCAACAGTTGTATATTACAAAACAAATCGAATCCTCTAGAAACTGAGAATATATCACTAATTCATGAAATTAAAAATGTGACCACAACATTCGTAAAGTCAAGAAAATTCTGTTTATTCTGAGCAGAATTATCGTATTATGCATAATGGTGGCATGTCAGAAAGCAAACCTTGTCACAACCACGCGTGACATTGTTCAAACGCATACAATGATTCTGGAATGGCTGAGTGGGCAGCCATTTAGCTGCATTAACATTACATGCTGCATATGTGCTTGATTTTAAATGGGATATTCTTCTTAATTTTGGATAAATAAACGTATTATTTGGTATGCAAGTTACAAACAAGCATGGTAGATGAGTCTACATATCAGAAGAGACCCATCAGTTTACTTGAGTCATCTGTCTCCTAAGAAACGACCCAGGTTACCAGACTGGAAAGCGAGTTGACCCTTGACCACGTACTTATACACTATTTTGTTGCTTTCGTTTTTTTCTGTGTTTTTTTGTTTGTATTTGCGAATAAGTTAACCAATATGTAATCAAATGTGGTGTCATTGGTGAAATTTTTGTATCTTAAGGTGAAGTCTTTGTATCATAAAAACATTATAGTTACCATTTTAGTACGATATAAATGCAACGGTTAAAAAAATACGAAAAAGAAACACAAACCAAAACAACAAATTTAAAGCATTAACAGATTACCATATAGAACTCACAAATGCGTAATTAGATAATTCAATTCCATAGAATTTAATCAAGCGACCACAAAAGGGACGAGCAAACTACGGACGGCAAATATGTCATTAATATGCAGTGCAAAATGCGGCTGGTTCAGCTTTGTGATTGGCGCATACCTGACATCTCTGACTTGACCGCGCACCTCACTTGAGCCGATTACCACATTTGCATATCGGAAAATTCGGAACTGACAATTTTCTTTCACGTTGATGCGGTTTTCGCTGGCACTTTTAAATTTCCAGTACATTTCGGTTCACGTACATTTTCCGAACTCGCAAAATAATGAGCGGATTTCCAGCGTTTGAGAACGAATCGTGATGTAAGTAAAACGAAACGTTCCAAAGACCAAAGATTTGAATACGCTGATACTCCCTAAGATTAAATTACTCGTTCAACGACTATAACTAATTGCTCACTAATTGCACTTAAGTCAGATTATAAGTTACTAAAATTGATAAATTTGAATAAATTTTCTAGCATAAAAACACTCAACTTCGGAAAACAGAGAATGAACAACAAGCTCAAAATATCAACAAATAGCGATTTATAAAACAAATGCTAAACAGACGTGTTCTAGGAAACCAGCACGGGCACGTTCCATATTCCTATCAATTTTTATGGGGAAACCGATATCGCAGTTTTTTCATCTCGAAAATTGCACTATACTATAGAGCACAGTATCATAATACTCCTCTTTGTGAGGTGTATAAATAGAAAGTGAACATTTGGCTGAATCCAAATAAGGAAAAATCCTTTGTCTTAGAGAAATTCCAACTATGCAGTGATCGATATTGATTAATTACATTAACGATCAGATAGCCTGTCTTCTGTAATTCGTAATACGATTTAGCTGTTAATCCTATCCTACCAATATTATGATTGCGAAAGTTTGTAAGGATGTGTGTATGTTTGTTACTCTTTCACGCAAAAACTACTGAACCGATTGCAATAAAATTTGATAGGTAGATAGCTGGATAACTGGAATAACACATAGGCAACTTATAGTATCGATATTCTTCCGTAGGAATATCTGTATCCCGTGATACAGTCTAACGCGGGTGAAACCGCTGGGCGCAGCTAGTTTCAAGTAAATTGAACTCTATGCTCTCTAGACAAGGAACAGTTTATAATTATGCCTAATTAGGATCGATATTTAAACCACGTGAATTAATAATTGCGGTTATAATGTTAATTAAATAACCAATAAATTGAACCAATCTGAAAACCAACTGAGAAGGTTATTCAATTTACTAAAGTTTCGATTCGACAGATTTCGTTCAAATAAGTCGTATGAAAAACTATAGATACGATAGTCAACTGAACAAACACCCAGTCTACCACAAACCGAGCGTCTAATGACAACTATCCACTACAAATACGACTCATTGTCTCTTCACCCACAATTAGTCCCCACTTGACATCATCACATTAAAGCACTCAGGCCTATCCATTTCTGTGTTGACCCAGTTAGATTTGAACAGCAAACTTTATTACTAAGTCCAAAGTTTTATTCGGCACTCATTAATAAACAAAAGACAAACTTTGTCCTTTACTGCGAAGAGACATTACTGTTTTGAGAATGTTTTATACGTGTACCATCTTTGTTATAATATCAAGACGCATTTAAGAAACAAGCGTTTATTATGGGAGTTTGTGTAAATGTGAATATCAACAAATCATAATACCTGCTTCCACGCTTTACGTAACATTACGAGTCGATCCATGCTTTGGACAAATTCTGTTGTTTGAGAGTAAATAAAGATATGACGCAAAAGCAAAAAAGAGAATAACATTAATGTTAGTGTCATTACTTCCGTTATGAGTTCCGTTAGTAGTTATTTATGTATTGTTTATGATAACAGAGCAAATTTCTGACCTACTTTTATGAAAAATAATACATCGAATTTAGTAGGGATGTCAACAATTTAGCCAGGGGGATACTGCAACTATATCACAACCGCAGTGCTGCGGCGTTACCCGCGTTTAACCGCAAACCCAACCTTGTTTATTACGCACCATTATTACATACCCGCTTCACTTTCTCCATTCATTTGCCTTCTATTGAGACGCTAGTCTGGTTCTTATCTATCTTTAATTTATTCGACAAATTCTTGTTGATATGATAGTTGATATGATTCTATTTCTATAGTTAAATTAAACTCCTATATTTTCGGTAAACTATTCAAAAATTTGATTATTGTATGATATGACATAAACAAGGCATAAATTATAATATCGAAAATGAATTACTTAACAACCACATGATGATTTTTATTATGTATAATAGCCTCTTTCATTATCTGTATATATAACAAACAGTACAATAAATAGTGGCACGCGTGTGTTATATTGTGTGGTTCACTTTAATGTAGGTTACCCTAAAATAATACAATAATCGTCACAATGAATCCTATTAATATTATAAATGCGAAAGTTTGTATGGATGTATGGATGTTTGTTACTCGTTCACGCAAAAACTACAGAACCGATTGCAATGAAATTTGGTAAGCAGATAGCTGGACAACTGGAATAACATATAGGCAACTTTTTATCCCGATATTCCTACGGGATACGGACTTACGCGGGTGTAACCGCGGGGCGCAGCTAGTAAAATATAATTTAGCAACAATAGAATTTTGTATAAGTAACGTTAGATTTGTATGGATACACGCGCCTATCCACTGTTTAGTATTGCCACCTGTGCTTCCAGCATGGTGTGTTTCTTTAATTTGGTATTCTTAGAACCATACCGACATATTTTCTTCTTAATAAACTAATTAAATATTGATCAATGCAGTGCACGCAAATTTTCCAAATTTTACCTATCATTTCATGTAATAATACGAACAAAAGTGAACAAACCTATGTACCAAACCATATTAATTAATGTGTGTCGTAAAATCATGAGAAATCTATATATATAAAATTCTCGTGTCACAGTTTTCGTTGCCAAACTCCTCCGAAACGGCTTGACCGATTCTTATGAAATTTTGTGTGCATATTGGGTAGGTCTGAGAATCGGCCAACATCTATTTTTTATCCCGATATTCCTACGGGATACGGACTTACGCGGGTGAAACCGCGGGGCGCAGCTAGTAACATATATTTGCTTTCTAAGGCTAATAAGGGCTCGATCTACACTTTATCTAGTTTTTATAAATAGGTATACTCGCACGATCGTGTATATAACGCCTGCAATAACAACTGGATTCTGTATTCACAATGTAGCATACAGAACTTTAGCTACAATAATAAGAAGATTTAATTTGGCCTAATTAAATCTTCATATTACTTTAGCTGTAATGAGAAACTCACGTTGTATTCATACGAAACTCAAGATTGTTATTTGAAATTGATTAACTTTTTTGAAACATCGTCGAAATTAAAGGTATAAAAAGTATAATCGATTGTATATAATTGCTTTAAATTGATAAGTAAACTTACAAAAATTAAACAGGATTTTCATTATTCCTGTGCCATGTACATTTTTTAAATCTTAATTTAAAATGTGATCAGCATAAAGTCACCGCAAATGCAGTTGCAAATAAACAGCGGTCGCAAACGATTATAAATTACGAGTGCAACTAAAAACTGGAGAAAAAAATGACTATATTTTAGACTAGCAGTGAAACATGACCCATTTAAATGAGGTTTCCCCTGGGAAAAACGAAAAATATCGAGCTTTACACCGGAATGCTTCTACGGCTGATGTTTTCATACTATTTTACTTTCGCTTCCAACATATTAATGAATAACTTCACAAAACCATCGGGTAGTGTTTATTTGAGGGTAAAGCGTTTTTGTTATCTATTATTGGTACTTTTTCTAATTATTTATCATGTATATTGAAATAAGAATAATAAGAATGCAAAATAAATTGAAAAGCAATATTGCTATCCAAAAATCAATAAACATGCGAGTAGACAGTGTTATAATTCTTCTATATATCGTACTTAAAATGATTTAATACAGAGAGTTTAGTAGATTAATAACCGGACTAGTGTCCAGTAGGACTGTATTTCATTATTAAGCCTCCGTTTAAGATTTCAACCAATTTCGAAACACAGTCATCAAGCTTTATTTATAACTACGATATAATCAAGATACCCCTCGCCGCCACATTATATTAAGATCTTAACAGTTGACCTATCGAGGGCTTGTTATATTTGTCTTTTCCTAACCCACCACAGAAGATCAACATACTATGAAATCTGTTCATAATGCGGCTTATAATAACCTACAAGATTGTTTGCTCCTTCATATTTAAATGATGAATATAAATAACATACATTAATCATACACTACAAGAAAAACAAGTTAAGAAGAGAATTACAATATGCATGTACCTATATTAAAAATGCTAACGGAGGTTGCTGGATGTTTAAAATTAGACACAGACTCCACTACCCATATAAATGTATCTCTACTTATAACCTAAAGTTAGTGTTAGCAGCACAGGAACAGCGTAGCAAGTTTTATCAGTTCATTTGCCTAACATACTGCGACAGTGTTGTCATTCTCTTAATTTACATAACAATGAGTTTTATCAACTTCATTTAAATACGCGAAAGGACGAAGTATTGTTATTATAAGAAAATTAAGTCATGTACATAACGATTTCGCCCTGAATTTATATTTTAAAGTATATATAATATAGCCACAAATTGGTATGTTATGTAAATATTATTTAAATGTTAAATTAGGTATTTAATCTATCGTAGATATTTTATTATCACAAGAGATTTAAGATTTATTACGAAAATTGAACGCCCTTGTGTTGTGATTGCGTATTTGGACGATGTATAAAACGGCTAAATTTAGTTTTTTTAGTTGGCTTAAACCAAACATAGAATGGACCATGACTCAATAAATGAATCAGCTCGGTCGCAATGAAACAAAATTAAAACGAGCCTACCTTATTTCTAAAGAATACTACTCAAAATTTGTAATTTAAAGCGATTTCGGTTTGTGAATTATTCATTTCTTAGCCCGAAAATTAACGTGCTCTTTCATTCGGAAACTGTTAAAGCATCCGAACTGCGGGAAATTCAGATTATTCTGGCTTTTATTCGTAAATTTTGGTAGAATTAATATTAAACTTTTACCGTAATTTGATTAAAATTAGAAACACAAACTATGTATATGTTTCATTTAGATAGAATCGAAATACCAAATTTGAATATGCCTACTTTCACGAAGTTCTATTTCTTTTGTTTATAGAGAAAAGTATTGTTATAACTTGGAAGTTCCACCAGCAATTATTTTATAAGATAACATATTCACGCGTTCACAAAATATGATTCTATAAAAACAGTTATTATAACAGAATCTCTTTAAGTTTAATTTTGTATAAAAACCCAAGAGAAAGTACCAACTCCATGTTAATTATTTATTTTCTTATCGCTCCTTTTCTTTTATAAAAATTTGGAAACGTTCCGAGCTTTCATTGCGAGCCATTTACAATTTTTACTACACAAATCATTGTGATACAGCTGTGGCAATTCGATAGCGAGTAGATAGTCAGCCAGCCGTTACAAAGGACTCTTTCTTAATGTCAGATAGCTCTCCCCTGACACGTAATATTTTCATCAGATCTAGCTATGTCAGTGAAAAAGGCTAGAAGTATTCACGAGAAATATATCTCTTTATAGATTCAACACGTAGGTATAATGACAGGCCCTTGAATCATATAAGAATCAGACAGACGAATCTTCCAATTGCAATTTTTTTAAAACTTATCACTAGCACAATTGCATCATTAACTGTAATATTGATACACTTAAAAAATATGTATTTCAATTTCTAAGGCCAAATTTCTAATAACATAAAGCTAACATAAAGAAGAGTTTGCTTGTTTGCACGCCCTAAGCTCAGGAACTGCAAGTCCGATTTGTACAATTATTTGTACAATTTTAGATAGTCCACTTATAGTAGAATGTCCGTTATGTCACGACGTGGGTAAAATATAAGTGGCGAAATTTATATCCGATAAAATGACATTAAAGATTCAGTAGCCAAAGAATTTCACAAACTCCGCTGCCCACATTTTCCCTTGCAATATCCTGATCTCGTCGGGCCCGTGTAACCGTTAATCTGAATACCTTTACGTGAAAACTCTTTTCGTCGTGAAGATAAAAATTGAATTTCACACATGCAATTCGTTGCTGCATTACACACAATGTGAACGACTTTTGCATGTTCGCTATTTCCTTCGTAAATAGATACAAATGTTACAATTCATTTCTTTGAATACATAACTTCATTAAATTACATACAAAAATAATTTATCGTACGACTTCGAAAACAAGGAAGCGATCAATTCGACTGTATTTTTATATTAACTTATTACTGGGTAAAAAAAATTATGAATCATTGATTTGAATTGATACAATTTGAAAGCGCTTTAGTTTTTTGATGAAGACAATTTCAGGATGAATTGTTATTATCATTTAAATTCCGAAATTTCTTAATTTTCTGTTATGAATAAAAAACAAAATAAAAGCTAAAAGTTAACTATAAGTAAAACCTATAAACATTTCCACACATACAAAATGGCTAGACCAAAACGTTATAGTGCCGCAGGAAATTCAATAAAGCCTGCAAAGGTTCTCTTACAAAGTTTATAACTTTATTATTGCAGAATCCATCATACCCTGTATAACTTCTAGACATGTACCTAATGTAATCATGATTTACGCTATAAATTCATTTACAAACATAAAGCAACTCTAGTTTCGTAGTACATTTATATTTACATCTTTTTTTGGTGCATTTTTAATGATAAAACACGATCTACAGTGTGAATTGTTCCTCCATCGATGTATTGCGTATACTCTGTGTTAACTATAAAATACGCTTTATGTTTTGTAATTGACCGGAATATCCACATCGTATCCGAATTTTATATATATTTCAAAAAAGTAAATAATTGAACGAAAGATTGCTTAAATATTCAAATAAATCTGGAAAGTTCTGTGAGAGATATTTATTTGCCCTTAAGATACAGGCTGTCCTAGTTGTATAAAACATTTGTGCTTGTGATTATATCCAATAATTGATATTATTATATTAACCGGGACGCCGGAACGAGCATCTACGTCCCGGCTCCGCCCGGATACCAAGATTCCTGTTTTATCCCAAGGGAGCATTTTATCGGGATAAAAAGTATCTTTTCACTCAAGTCAGCTCATACCCGACAGGGTGATAAGCTGACAGTCGCGGATACACAGACATGTATCTGTGTCTGCAATACGTTCAGTAGTTTCAGCATGATTGACGGACACACATCCAAACAAACAAACTTTCACATTTATAATGTTAGTGTGACGTTAATTTCTATGTGTAAAAAGTACCAAGTGAAGCTGAAACCGAAGTTCTAAATAATAGCATCAAATAAACGTGTCGTGCATCCAACAATCACAGCCATTGAGGAAGCAATCCAATTACTTAAACATAGTATCTCTTTGCAGGAACATAAATCGAAATAATAGAATCTCCGACGTCTCTAGTCTCATTCTCCTAATAGTTGGTGCAATGCTACAAGATGTAGATATATTTTTTTATGGTACGCTGGAATTATATTAGTGTTTTAGTTAAGTAAAAAAACATATTTTAATATATGTCAATACAACAATTTTAACAATTTTGTTGTTTATTACATGATCAGATAATAAGAAAAATCAATAAAATTCACTCAAATGTACGCTGTGCGCCTGATAGCTTTTGAAAATGTGTGAAGTTTATACTATAGGTAGAACACAGAATTCTTTTTAAGACTAAGTGCAGTACGGGAATCCAATATCAGCTTTGCAGGCAAGTCAACATTCGAGTTCAATGCATATAATCTACATAAAATGACATCAAGTACATTCAGGAATCGATCCTGAATTGGTTTCAATCGCTTTAATTACGATTTGTCAGCTTTTTAATTAAATATAAACGCAATACAATATCCTCATACAGTTCTACTCGTAACGAATCCCGAAATAATCGAATTTAGTCAGACTTATCTCGTAAAGAGCATCCCTACGTAATTCAAAGCGAGTTTAATGAAGCTTGGACGACGTTTTCAATTTCTCGTCATCTTTTAATGAGTTTTGCTAGTGCCTCACCCGATGTTTGAAATGTTTAGGTAATCGGGCAATTTTTGTGAATGAATATTCCAAATTCGCAAGCATTTATTTAGAGAAAATTATTAGTTTAAAAAAATCACACGAGGATCATATCGAATAAAAGTTTAATCAAAAATTGTGACTGATTTTTCTGTCTATATCTAACAGCTGAAACAGTTGAGCCAATATTAATTGATTTTATTTTAAGTACGCCTTTAAATATATTATGATCTACTTCTGTTTGATAAGTCATCAGACCTTGTATATGATCAGATAAGAATAAGCATTATGAATAGAAAATTAAATGGAGATGAGTCGTCTGTTCCCAACATACGTTTATTTTAATTCAAGTTTATCTTAACCCTAAATAAATACAGCTTTGCCGACTGAGGAACAACATTGTACGTGAAATATAATATTACTAGGTTTGTAGGCCGGTTTTCAAACCAAGCTGTGGGGTAAAACAGCGTATAATTTAGTATTTGTAGAGATTTCATTATAGATTATTAGAATTTTATCATTGAGCATTTAATGAATAAGTTTTAATTTCCAATAAACTTTCACTTATTATCAATTTATTTCCACATTAACCCTATCCCAATTGCTCGAAACAGTGAAAGAAAACATCGTCAACGTATGTAAAGTTCGACGACATGACGACATGTGACATCTGCCATCTCACACTTGGCCAGCGTGGTGGATTATGGCCTAGATTCCCATAGAAGGTCCGTACCCCTACTATGGGACCATGTATAAAATAAAATATCCACTTCTTAATTAAGTGAAAGTAATTAAATTATATAATATATAAGTCTTATATGCGTTATTCCGTAGATATCTAACGTTTCCACTTTTACAAAGTTTATGAAAGCTAAACAGCTTTTTTTTAGAAATAAGACTTATTGTACAAATTATACTCAATTATTTATACATAGTTTATTAGTATGTATATGTTTATAAACAAACATACAACATACGTTATAATTATTAATATGAACTATATTAATACTTATTACATATGTTTATACGTTATTACTATTAGATAACATATATCGTTTCGCCGAAATAAGAAACCCTTTTTATTTCATTAAGAATAATTAGCGTATATTAAAAGAAATCAAGTAAAAGATATTTTATGTTCATTCAAGGCTGTTTTAAATGAATTAAATTATAAATAGGAACATGATACGAAAAGTTATGTTAAAATTTATTTATTCAAAACACTTTCCCTCAAATGCAAAACGCATTGTGAGCAGTTTAAAATATTTAATTAAAGCCAGCACCAAGTACATACCTTTCTTAATTGGTTTGTGGATTCTTGGAAATAAAAAGCTTATCTTTACATTTCTAATGAATATGGTATTAGCTTAGGAGTCGCAAATAAATTATAATAATGGAAGAAAATGCGAACTGTAGCCAAACTATCTAGATTACATAAAACCTTTTTAGTGCCTAATTGTGTTATAGCGAAAAGGTTTCACATTTCGCCGTCTTTAAAAATATTTATTGAGCGTGATAGACTTTCTTTCTAAATAATAAATTTGTAGATCCATAAAAAAGGTTTAATTTATTGATTTCAATAAAAGAGAAATCTAAAAATTTCAAGTACCCAATAATTAAATTTGGATAAATAGAAAACCAAAAATAGAAAAAACTGTTAACTGTTTATTTTCTATGAATAATACAAGTACCATTTGATGAATAAGTTTTCCTTGCCTATCATAATTATTACCAGCTATATTAATAAAAAATGTCTAAATACATAAATGAATCATATACTCAATCCAAATGTTTTCATTCGAATTGGATAATTGCATTATAAACTTGCAATAAAATCTTTTATTCCCAAACACACAATTACATCGCCCATATTCCTTTAAAAATAACATGAACACAATTAGCCATAAATCGTTCCGGCCATAAGAAGGCAGTAAAACTAATTCATTGGTCAAATTCACTAAAACACGAACAAACAGAAACTTTACTATGCCGTAAACTTTACTGCTTCGTTCAAATGAAAGTTTCTAGTGCATATACAACAAACAAATGTGTCCAACACACTTGCATTATATTACGACGCTGTAGTATTAAATTAATATTATTAAATGAAACAGTGAGATCTAAAGTATTTGTGCATATATTAGCAATGCAATTTGCGGTTATGAATCAACTTTCAAAGCTATTTTAGGTCATCATAGTCATCTTATTTCCGCTGCACGGACACGGACATTCTAAACGTTTGTTGTTATGTTTATATTTCTTCTATTTATAATATTATAACTTAAACAATCCAACAGGGAGACATGAGAAATATTAACAATGTCCATGCCATAAATAGCTGTTTCATTATTTCCTTATCACAGGATCATAAACAACATGCAAAAAATCCAAATAATATACATATTAGTTCTAGTCTTAGTAGGTGCTTTCGCATATTATATCGTAATAAAATAAGATAGGAGCTTTATCTTCAATATTAGAAGGATATAGATATATCAATTCTGACAACGCTTCAGAGTTCAAAGGCTGTGTGGGGAATGTTAACCTTCCATACCATCGTAAGTTCTTATGTGAACGTGGAAAGGCGGAACCACGCTTTGAAAGACGAAATTTACTCTAAAATAATGACTGTGTTGAAACTACATCACGTACAAATTGAATTGTGCGAAAAATAAAGGATGTAGGTATAAGTAGAACGTTGAGGAACATACATAAAACTTTAAAAACGCGTAACATTTAAAGGCAACGAAAAATAAATGAATTAATCAAATTAAAACGACTCATTGAGATTTGAACAAGCATGTTTTGAGAATATTATTTCATATAAAATACGATAATATGATATACTAGTATATTCATTATAGCTCAGTGCTGGGATCGAAGGATTTCATTTAGAAAGAGACAGCTATCTACTGTTAAATCCAATTTCGTATTCATACCGCTATTGTTAAGATGCCGACTGTGGAATCCAATATGGAGAGAGGGAACAGGAATAGTACGGGATGCACATTCCAGCACTTTGTGATCCCTGATGTGTGAATACAGTAGCTGCTGAATTTACAAGACTTGTTAAAACACTTGATTTTAGTATCGGAATTATTCTATTATAAAATATATATAGATTCAATATTTTCAATTTAAAAACCTTTAATATTTCATCATTTACAGCACCACTCATTAAATTTACCTTAAAATTTAACACAATATTTAAAAGTTGTAGATATTTATTTATAGACAAATAGGATTATTGTGTGTATAATATTTTAATACCTAATAAGGTACTATCTAACATTTACTTAAAATGTCTTATAATTTTATTACTTGCGTTACTTTGTATTTAAGTATACTATCTTGCAACTGGCTTTTTTATCAGCTGTGAAAGTAAATAAGAAGTAAGTTTAATTTAAACAAAACCTGAATGTTACAACGAACTAACACCCGTTTCGCTTGCACCACTGCTTTCATGATGACGTCATAAACTCCGGACTTAATTAAAATAGTTCTTGACCAAGATGGGAAAACTTGAAGCGGATAACTTTTATACTATGTTTCATGTAGTAATTTATTTTTGAAAATAGTCTTCCTTGTCTAGTGATTTAAGTTTCGTGTAGTACGCTATATATTACGTTTTGTTCGATAAAACTGATTAATTTTAAAGTGAGGACAACGGTTGAAAACAATATTCAAGGAGTTATATCGCAACGGAATTTTGATTTGATATAAGCTTAGTTATGTCATAACTGCGACTGATTGAATTGACAGTTACTTGCAATGAGACATTGACCAATTCACACGTTCATAACTAATTGAAACAAATACATAGACTTCGAATAACATAAGATGATTTCGGATACCACGCTTCACAAGAATTACATTAGGTGTTACTGGAATTTTATAAAACACTAGCTGCACGCCCCGGCTCCGCCCGGGTTGTCATTTATCGTAATTAAAATTATTTAAACTATCCTATCTCTCAAGTTGGATCGAACTGCACATGGTGTGCGAATTTTATTATAATCGACTAAGTGGTTTAGGAGTCCATTGAGGACAAACATTGTGACACGAGATTTATATATATTAAGAAAGATAAGTTATATAATTACAAATTAAAAACACGTCACAAAAAAGAGATCTCACAATTATTCATAGAAAGTAATCGTCTTCAAATGAGCAAAGTGAGCCGCGCGAATGTTTGACGAGACCGCACGCCTTTTTAAAGAAATACAACATTTACATTGCAAATACAAGCGCTGAAGAGAGTTTAAATTGATTAAATGCTGTGAACATTGTGTGTATCTTAGAAAATTATTAAGAAAACCTCGTTTATACGATATTACTAAACTTTTACCTGTTTCATTGTTATTATATTATTAAGCGCCTTTTTCATTACTTACTGGAGTACCACAATGACCCAATGTAAATTAATCAAAATAAAAAAAATAATAATAAAAATATTATTCTTTTTCTTATTTCTTTCCACACACATGTAACATGTAAAAGAAAATAGTATGAGAAGAGTTAAATAGGGAATCTGGTGATTATGGTAGGTGTAAAACCCTAAGCTTAAACCTGTAAGATCTCAAACACTCGGATAAACAAACCAATTGTAGAAATTTTGAAATAATAGAAAAACTCATTGTTTATGAAAAAAGACGCGGAGAATTAATTAGTTAGGTATTACATATTGTAGTTGCTATCTATCTTTCAGTTGGTTGCCTGGTAGAGATCACTTATAAGTGATAAGGCCGTTTTCTGTGCCATATCATCCTATTAGTTATACTTAAACAGCTTTGTTTTTGTTTTTGCATTTTGTCGGCAGCACAATAAAGTATATAAATAAATAAATAAAGTATAGAAACAAGCGAGTGCACCCGTATGAAGAATGTGTTTGTGAATGTGTAAGTTATGAAGTATGAGTGGGCTTGAGGTTAAAGCAAGTCTTGCCCTCGACAATAAGAGCCTCCATTTGAGTCTATCAAGCTTTTTTCAATACGTTATTTTATATATTATCATAAACATCGAATAAGAAAACATCATAGAAACCGTGATGCATAGCATGAGAATAGGAAAATAATAGCCAATTGGAAAATAAAATCTATTCGAAGAATCCTTTCATTGTGCGTGTATATTAAAACCAGTTCATAATAGTTGCTAAAAACAAAAAGGGGATTATAATAAGACGTTAATTTATCTATAAAAGCACTTAATTATTCATTCATTGCAGCTCATATTCCGCAAGCAATTTTTCATTCAAAACAACGTGTTCGCTAAAGCAATTCATTCCACTTAATTAATTTGCTTTGTTAAACGTTTACACGTTAAATTTAACATGATATTTGTTTGGAAGCGGTTACGCAAAATGAGAATAGTTCGGTTAAATTTATAGTGCGAATTATATTTAATTTCTAACATTACATAAGTAATTGAATCGCTATCGTTATGTTTATATTAAACAAAGGTAAATATTATAATGTTATGTTGTTATTCCTATGAGATTTCGTAATGAGTTTAGAAATGGGATGATGCTAATATTGTTTTCACATACAGTTCGAGGTTGTTGTGTTCCGAAGGGAAATGCCTTGCTGATGGTGACAATTCGTATTGTAAGAGGTGTACTAGGTATTGTTATCATCTTCAGAATTCTTTTGATATATTTTATGACGGTAAGTTTTCGGTGCAATGACCACCAGACAAGAACAGAGCAATCCACTAAACATAACCTAACAATCGCGACGCGTTACATATAACAATAAGATACATGTAACTTAATATAAGTTTATCAGTAACAGTTTATAACAGTTACAATAAAATAACTAGTGTAGATTTTTATATTCTTCAATTTCTGTATGGATCATCCGTAAAAACTTCAGAGAAGAATGTAAAGCGAATCGAGCACATCAGAAGCTATGTATCGTATTGTATACATTGCTATTTTAATTTGTCTGTACTGTTTTAACATTTAGCCACGGCCTTGAAATAAAATCAAGGTCAAACTAAAACAACTATGTAAATGAAACTAGAAGCACTCATAAGCATTCAAAGATAGCTTTTTGGCTTAAGCTCATCGCAGATTAGAAAAGGATAGATAATCCCCCTACAAAACACCAAATGCCTTTAACCGTTATATAACAAAGAGAATGGAAACCACGCGAACCTTATCGTACATCGCTTCGTGTATTTAACAACGATGTGAATAAGCGTAGAATAAGAGGCAATGTATTCACTGGAGACTGAAATTTCAGGGAAGGTTTGCAATGTGGTCTTAGATTGAAACTAGTTCTCAACTTTTGGGTTTCGGGAACAAATGATACACAGAAACTATAAAATAGACAACTATTGCAGACTGTGTGGATTGTAATATAAAGTGTTAACCCTATTATAGCTTTAAATTGTATCCACAATAAGCAATTTGTAATATTAGTATGTATACAAAATCACTTTTTAACCTTATTTCTTATGCATGATGTAAGTTTACGTCGACATTCCCTGACGGAGTCCCAAAAAATCATCCATACATATAAATAGACAGATAGTGTTATGCGTTGAATTTACTTATATAATGTATCTATGCGATATTTTTGCATCTTTATTTCATGTCGCTTATATAACACATTTTTATGGTGATAGTTGGGAGGCTGGAGACGGATAAAGGCTTAATCTTATATATAAAAATCAATTGCTGTTCGTTAGTCTCGCTAAAACTCGAGAATGGCTGGTCTGATTTTAATAATCATGACTCTGGTGCATTCTGAATAGTCTAGGGAAAGCTAAGAACAACACGGAGGCGAGCGAAGCCGCGGACGGGAGACTATCATAAATAAATAATAAATAATTACCTATTTATGTTTTGCTGCAATATTCAGATTTTTGCAATCCTATAATATATTGTATTTTTCCTTCAACTATGTTAAAGTCTAACATAACTGCAATTTCAATGTATATACAATTTATATTTACTAAAATTGCGAATGCTAACTCATCTTAAATCTTACACAACATTTTTCTATGGCTATATTAACGAAGCTTGCATTTACATAATAACCATTTATACGCATAAAAATAACACTATAAATTCTGTTATTATAGGGCATTTATTTTATGTCGTAAATTATTCAATATAGCTTACTAAATGTCTGCTTATATATTTGATTAAAGGATCCTTTTCTCTCATACAACTTATTTATTTCATCGTAAAATATAATAAATAGTATTAGATACTAAAAAAATATTACACATTTATGAAACAGGCTGAAATGAAGGTAGATTTATATTCAACGCGGCTCGTCTTATAGAAATCAGTATAGGAAACGTATTTTTTATATTTTTGTTGTATTTTAGTCGAAATAGATAGGTACTTAATATATCAGAATTTATATAATTATAATAGTGCGGGACACCTATTAGCGAGTTCAACTTCCACTTAGCCGGAATATCGTTGTTAACCATCATGATTATAAGCCTTATAATAAGTTTTAAGGCGTATTTACGATAGAACAGGCCAAAATTAATTAATATCACGTTACATACATAAAGCTGTCGACAGCGCTATATAAAAGCAGATATCTCCTTTGGAATTTCCCACAATATCTAGAACGAAGCTAATACAATAAGCCGAGGTGCGGTATTGTCAATAACAGCAAACAAGACTCCTTTAGACAATAAAGCCAACTGTTTGTAGAAAAATTTAATCGCACAGAACAGAGAGCATTTCGAAAGTTTCGTTTGAACTTATCCGCTGTAATTGGACTGTTTAATTTCATCACTTTCATTATTACATTGAAGATTATTTCTAACTAACCTAAGGAGGATAAAAATAAATGACTGAATTGCAAACACGAATAGAAATAATAATGTAATTATGAAAAAAGTTTTCAGTTTATACGACGATTCTTGAGTTATGTAAGTGGCCATGTGATCAGATTTTTTTAATTATTATTTTTTTTTATTTTGGATACATAGATTGTACGTAGCCAAAATGCAAAAATTTGTAATAGTTGATTATAAACATTGAAGATTCGCGTTCTGGTGTTATTAAAAGCATATTTATTATCTAAAAAAAAAACTAATTTCTTTAAAACGCTGTATTGCGATATTTGCCGATGTTGACTTAAAAAAAAACTAAATAACTTGTAAACTTGAATTTGAGAACAGCTCAAAGTTCAATCAATAAAATTATGATGCCTCTGTGTGCTTTGTAAAACGACGCTTAAGTTATATTAGGAAAGCAATAGCCCACGTAAACATTGTTTCTCTCCTGTCTACCTTAGTGTTATACAATAATTCTCATATTTATTCCCAAAACTATATGGCACATACTTATTCAGTTTAGTTACTTTTAGAAACTTTTACACAATATAGGCTTCAAAGAGACAATTATGAATACATTTATTTTAAAGAATATTTAGTGTGCGATAATTTCATTTTGGTATTAAAAACTAAAATAACAAACATAAACAGTATTTACAAGATTAGTTTGTCTTAATAATTTAAACTCTCCACTTTCATTTTTCATAAAAATCCTTTCATAAGTAACTGTTTCAAAATGGTTACAGATAATCTCTCAACTCAACTCGCTGAAACACTTCAAAGCAGTTTTTTCAGCTTCAGCTTTTGTCATTTTAATGCAAAATTTTATTTAATACTTAGCAATCCTGGGCCTTAATCTAGGTATATCATAGGTCTTACTAAGAAAGTATATGCATACATCAATACACTTACACATAAATTGCTTAAACACAGCACATACGACTCCGTTTCAAGCATGATGAATTTAATTATGGTTATCAATAAATACTACAACCGAGCTACTCATTACGTGTTGATGGGGATAAATACGTAATATAAAATTGGAATAAAGCGTAGGAATACTCCTATTAATATGAAAGACGGAGAGCGAAATTTTATTAATAACGTCCCATTATTCGTATTGGAAGGGTTGGGTACGAAACTTAAAAACGACTAATCAAACCATTGATCATTTTTAAAGGAAGCTACAATACAGACTATCTTTCAAATAGATAAAATAACTTTCGTCTTGTTTATATCTTGTTCAACTTTGCAGGCTTCAAGACCAACCCGTGTGGAGTTTCTGGTCTCCCATCGGGCGCGTCCCCAGGTGGCGGATAGGGGAAAGCCCTCCAGATATGGGGGG
>NC_052105.1:4800454-4869190 GCF_012273895.1 Zerene cesonia | reverse complement strand
AACGTAAACACTTGGAAATATCTAGTCTATATTTAATAAAATTAACTTACAAAATGCAATACACTCAGTCTTCTCATAATTCACATTACAACTAAAAGATTTCTATTATAGATAGACGCTGCTATGTTACAACATTTAGACATTATCACTGCAGTCAATATTTAGAATATTAATTTCATTGTTTTAAGAATTTTTATAAAATTTGATTAGTATCTTAATATGATATTAGTAAAATGAATGAATAGGCCGAACTGAGAGAATGTACGAGCACAATTGTACAAAACTTTTTCATTTATATACAAATTATTCTTTCAGATCGTTAAACAGAAGTTTAACCTGGAAAAAAAATTCCCCTAAGCCTTAGTCTTGTCTACTTATTTTGATTAATCATATTAAGTGGATATAACGCCTTCCCAAAAATAACTTCAGGCTTTGTTATTGAATAAGATGGTTTTAAATAAAATAGATCTTTGAGAATTTCACGTTGCAATCCTTGATACCCTCGAGTGAACACTAATCGAATAACAAAGACCTTTCAATAAATTCTATATAATTTTACGCGAAGATGAAAAGAGGTAGGTAATTAAGAACAAAAACTCCACAAAGGCCCTCCCTCATCCGTTATTTATTTTATACAAAGGTTAAGAGTTACTTCCTCAAGGTTGTGGTTTGCCTGCGGATGGAAAGATGGGAGAGTACTCGACATAATATAACAGCGAAGTACCGTATAATATTTATTTTATAGCCCCTATTTAAAACATCACATAAATCATATACATTTATTACTTTTTTAATGTGACTTATAAGGATTGCATGTATCGTATTTTACGGTATAAAAATAATATATAAACAGGATAAAAATATAAAGTTCTGTTCGTATCCGGGGCGGGAGTGAAATATTTTTTACATACTAAGATATTAAAATTAAATGGTTTTAATGCATAATATTTACATTAATAAAAATACATATATTCAAAGCATGCTAATGTTCATGAAAATAAAACGGATATCTTTTGCACAAATATCGCATTATAATATGCATTAAATATAAAAATATTGTAAACATGATTTTAAAAAGACGCAGTTTTTATGCTAAATAGAATTATAAATGAAATCAAAGATTTTTACAATCAGCGTTTATGTTTTTCTTTCTTTGTGAGATAATTTGTGTATGTAATTGAATAGTTTGAATAAAAATAATTAAGATTATTCAATATTTTTATTTATTTTTATAGACCTTTTAATAATCGTAACTAAACAGGATACACACCAAATGGAATACTTTTTAAATGTTCTAACAATGTTAGCCCTTGCAAAATAAGATGTATTAATTATAAAGACCAAGCGTAAAGCGATCATACATGCACAATAACGGATGATAGCCTGCGATCAAACATTGCTTCAAAAAGCACAATATTGCCGCTTACTAATCAAAGATTCCCACACAATACGATAGTGAGCCGCTTGAATGCAACTCTGAGATTAGAAAGGCGAAACTGGAAGCTGAATACACGTAAGGCAATCGTTATCCAGAATTGCTTCTGTAGCATCGGGTACGCTTCGGTGAAAATTTTCGTAGCGGCGTTCGTTGTGACAATACACAAGAAGTCTTTGCACTTTCAGCTTAGGCGCGCTACTTTGATAGTTTTTTCTACACAATATGAGTAATTTTGGACTTCAATTCGACACAAACACTAAAATACCAACACAAGTCCTGAAGTATTCTTATTCGTTTTAATTTAAATCAATACCATTAGATAAAATAAGTTTAACTCTACAATGTTAAAAATGATTATTTAATTCTCTCTTTCTTTTATTATTTCCTATATATGTTAAAATTTAAAATTTGTTTTGCAAAATTTAAAATGCGAATTTCTATAAGCTCGCCGCTAAAACCCCTAATGAGCTTTTCAACTTAATCCTTGATGATGAGGTACAATAATGCAAATACAATACGCATAAAATTATTTACACGCGTAAATAAAGCTTGATATTCAATACTAAAGATGACAGAATTTCTGCTTCGTTGTGAACTTACTATTTGGTCTGAACTGTTATTATTAAAAATTGGATATTGCCTAAAAATTGCATTTTAAAAAGTACAAGAAAAATATTCATCTATTTTTACAACCCTAAAGATGACAATTTAAGGATACGGAAAGTTTAAGTAATTGCAACACTATGTAACATGACACGAGCGGGGCACTTAAAAGCATTCAAAGTTACACTAACGAATAAATGCTAATTGAACCGGCCCAGGCCTTTACGACTGACCAAATTGAAAGTGGCATTAAGTTGGAATTGCCTTAGTTTGCCAAATTATTAAAAGCGACACCATTCATTCCATTACAAACTGTTTTGTGTATAACTACGTAGAAGATCGAATCACGTTTAATTGCGTAATGACGCCTGAAAATTCATTATACGTGCCCTTTAAGCGAATAATTGACTAATCAATTATTCGTCCAGAAGGGCATGTAATAACGATATGAATGGCAAACATGCAGAGAAATCCTGCCAATTCATACCCGACGGAGCATCAATCTATGCATCAGTTTAAGAACAACGAAACAAAACCTAAAGCAAAATTAACAATGCACACTTCTATTTTTACACACGTAATTGGATTTTTGAAGCACAAAGAAACGCCGAGAGATTAGACTGTGTGATGGGAGCATGAGAACGTAATGACATACGTAATGTATGACTAGATGTGCTCACTTTTAAAAGCTTTAATTTCGTTTTAGCGTTGGTAAAGTGTAGATCGTCATTCTTCATGAATAAATTATTTATAACTTATGAAATCACAAACACATGAATAATTAAAGGCGAGATGAGACAATGTATTTCTCGTGTAGAAGTGTAGTACGCTGATGCACGAATTGGGTCAACTCACATCGGGGAATCGTCGTACCATACTTCTGCAGAAGTTCGGTTTGAAACAGTAGCATGCGAATGCTTCGTACGGTGAGTAGGGGCGCTGGAGGCCTACCCAACGTAACCATTTTTCAGTTATCCCTTAAAAGTGGCCTACGCATCGTTTATTGGCAGTAACGATCGCTTACCAATGTCCACATAAATTTTGTTGTCTGCTCTTGTATCAAAATAACCTTTAGGTTTATATTTACGCTGTATTTATTCGCCCTTCTCCAGCGGGTTGACCCGGTTTAAAAACAAGATAAAATATCGCCTATGACACTCACGGATAATTTGATTATCCAAAAGCATCACTATCAAAAAATTATAATGCCCTTGCTCGCTATTGTAGATAAATACCTAAACGATTTGTTTGTTAAATGTCGGTCTTTAAGGTCGCCATTATGAAAGCGTGATGGCATGCTAAGGGTTTTACAACGTACGTACGTGCCAAAATTCACGCGAGAAAACTTCTGCATATAAAAGAAAATAATGTGAAAAGTCTTCTAAGGTACAGATAAGCATGGCATTCTCACTTATTAGCCCAAATAAGGGAAAGAATACAAGCTATATTCATATTAAAGTAACCTATTTTCGTATGTTTATAAAATGGATTTGACTAAAATATTAAAAGAACAAGAAATGTTAATATAAATATAACCAAATAAAATAATAAAAATGTATGTTTTGCAAAGTTTCAGTTGAATTGTACTCTAAGTGGAACATATCTTTATTACATTCAATGCATCTGATTATAAATTTTCATTTTATTCGAACGAATGTAGCTCTAACTCAGCATTTTCTGCTTCATCGCGTTTAAAAGACCCCATTTTATTACTGAGGAAAATTGTAACAAAAAGCCTACGCCATTCGGGTTCATTTCAACTGTAAAGTTTTATGAGAACATTGAATACATACAATTTAATAGCGTAGACACTTCTAGAGATAAATTTAATGAAAGTACGAATTAATTATTCCCACAAAAATTAATTGCTTTAAATTAATAATCATAAGTGTCATGATGTCTTTCACTTTAAAAAATACCTCGTATTATTTCGGTAGCAGCAGCTATAGGGTATTAAAATTTTGTTATCTTACAACAGAAACTGAAAGATTTTAATGAGAAAACTATAAAAACTTTTACTAAACTCAAATGGCGCTACGATATAAACAAAACTATCTTAATAATATATAATGCCGTGTTACGCAAGCCTTTTGCCGCTATTAATTTATTTTAAAGTACACTTTTGCTTAATTAAAATACTTTTAAAGTAATGGCTCGCGGGTTTATGAATATTTACGATGAGTCAAAAACTTCTGCATAAATAGTGTACATGGTTTTACTGTATATACCTACGCGCGTGTAGAAAGTTAATCAAACTAATAATACATTATGGAGGAGTTTTATTTGTATTATATGTGAAACAGCACAAATTCTATTTTATTATCAGGCAAGTGTTACTCCGGGTTCAAGCTAATAAGTTAAATTAGGCTTTAGATTGAAACTCGAAGAACCTATACATGATGATATGATAACGTCACAATAAACAAAAACTTCTTCCAATGTGCTACGCAATTATTACACTTATAGACAACTAGATGCGCCCGCGGTTTCACCCGCGTAAGTCCGTATCCCGTAGGAATATCGGGATAAAAAGTTGCCTATATGTTATTCCAGTTGTTCAGTTATATACGTACCAAATTTCATTTCAATCGGTTCACTAGTTTTTGCGAGAAAGAGCAACAAACACACACACATCCTTACAAACTTACGCATTTATAATACTAGTAGGATTATATTTAATGCGTAAGAAAACAAAACCATGTTCCTTTTTCCATTGTTTTCAAGGCCTAGCTTAAATATAATAACTGCCATCATGTATTTAAACTAGGTCTTCAAATGCAAAAACATCGCCTCCATCTATGAACGTCTTGTTATTTTAACACCTTGTAACTTATCCAAACACGTAGTTTACCTTCATTGTAATTCAAGTCAAAAGAACTAGATGGCGCTGTCTTATGTAAATATTATTTTACTTCCCTTCTAAGAATATTCCCAAAAACATGCTTTAATACAACAGATATCAAATTTGCTATTTAACACTAACATATCTATTTATATTACGGGAGTACTTATTTTATAAATATCTTCAAACAACTTTCATATGCCCGTGTATCATTCATCGTTAAAAAAAACAAAGGAAATTATGGAAATTAAGCAGTCGGTATTCCATTGTAATGCAATATGCCGCTTAATCTTTGCTCGTTGAATGTTAAGACGCGTTCAATATAACAACGAATACATTTAAATTCTTACTGCAAATTCATATTCAAATTGGCGTTCCACAAGCCATATATACATTTTCAACAAAAAGCAATAAAATGTTTAGTCAACATCAAAAGTGTTCTGTTTATATATAGAGTAAGTACAAAGCGAGATTGCATGAAAATTTATTAACCCGTAAATATAGCCGCTGTGATACAGAAACGCAATTCCCAGAGTAGGATATTTAACAATTGCACGATTCGAAATTTTCTAGAATTTATATTACACTGGTTAAGTTGTAAGTTTGTTAATGATTTTTTTACATTCTTAAATGCGATTCCAGGTGTGTGCACAAACAGGAAAGATTTTGATATAACCACGATGTAGTTTTTCTCCTATAACTAATACAGATTTTATACCCGATAACTTTAAAGGGCAAAAAACTAATCATTACACAATAAAAGTGGTGTCTTTGGTTTTCTTTAAAGGAAGCTACCGCTCTGACTGTAGATACATTGTTTTATACATTTAGAGTAGGTGCATATTTTCTCGATTACTCTCATTTCATATCTCAATGTTGATATTATCTCTATTAAAATGAGATGTTTACCAATAATTTGTTATGAATAATATAAATCATAAGCCATGTGTACAAGAGCTAATCAAAACAATTGCCAGCTCAATCGCAGCCCCAAGCGAAAACAATTACGAACAAAGAAACAAGTATACATTCAGTTGTTCGCTCATTAATGAACTGGTAACTGTGTATTCAATAAACTATTCGCAAACGAGTTTAAAATTATTTCCAAAGGATGTGTTACAGTTGAGATGTGAATTGGAACAAACATTCAAAGATGAACCGTGAAATACTCTTTATACTCGCCGCTCTATTCGTCGTTTTCTCGATCCAGGTCAGTTTACTAAGCCTTTTTTCAAATGCTGGAATTTCGCATTCTTTATGTGCATTTAGTTGCAGTCTGGGTGAGACAAGCCGACTGATGCGCTTTGAGAATTCTTTTGCAGATGCTTGATACTGTTATTGTTTTCTTTTAAAATTCAAGTATTAAAATGCATGTGTTGCATTTGGAAATAAGTTCATAGGTTGCCGAAAATCTTTGTTACATATTTTAAACGACATAACATTTTAATTTTATTATTGTTACCCATTTCAACTGACGTTCCCAAAAACGAAGATATATATTTGTACATAGTTAAAATCACAATTCACCCAATTTCTTGCCCTCGTACCGTATTTATAGACAAATCGTAAAGTTTATAGTGCACGCGTATTTCATTCATTGCTTTATTTTACGCCGGCCCTTGTTTTCCCCAATAGAAGGAACCTTGCTAAGAGACAAAGGTTTTCTGTTTGTTTTAACAAAAAATTACATCAACATGGATCAATTAAATTTTTAACTTGTGTTTATGCATGTATTAATTTGATCAAGATTATTATTCTTATTTTTAAAACTTTGTTCAAATTTATAGAAAAGAAAAAATAAATCTCCGACTTCAGATCTTAGATTTTTCCTTAACATATATATACCTACAGAAACTGTTCGATAGAGAGATAGGCTCTCAGTCTGTTGCTCTTTTTCCATTTAAATAAATCATTTCATGAAAGTGTAAAATAGGTTGTCAGCTACAAGTGAACCCGTCTTTATAATATTACAGTTTATCTGAAATCTATATCATTTAGATATGTATTATTATGTATTTATTGTCGATGTACTATTACGTATTTATTGTCTCATATGTGAAACCTTTTTGTAGACAACAGATTTCCAGGATAATTTAATAAACGGCTATCGCACGTTAATAGCCGACATTCAAGTGAGGACACAAAAATCTCGGGAGGACATGGACACGTTAGTGTCGCAAATAAAACTCCTCATGAAAAACGAAGCCGACAAAGCGATAAATTATATGACGGTGTACCTCGAACAGATATCGCTGTACTTTCAGGTGAATATATCGTTATTAATGCCGTATAACACGGCTTAGAGCGTGCTAATGGAATGCTGTTATAATTATAACAAATGGTTATATGAGACACGTAGCGTACGTTAATTATATCATGGTCTAATGTAAGATTTAACTAAAAGTTTTTTGAAACATCAAATGAAAACTTTAAAAAAGTCTGGTTACTGCGTAAAATGAAGTGAGCCCAATCTACATACTGATAAAAATACTGATAAAAACACTTACAAAAATGTTACTTGATTATAAATAACTTTATTTTTGTGTAGTGTTCATCATCATCATCATCATCATCAGCCCATATATGTTCCCACTGCTGGGACACAGGCCTCCTATGAGGGTGTAGGCCATAATCCACCACGCTGGCCAAGTGCGGGTTGGCAGATGTCACATGTCGTCGAACTTTTTGATTCTCGGACATGCCGGTTTCCTCACGATGTTTTCCTTCACCGTTTTAAGCAGCGGTGATGTTATCCACATGTGCAGATAAATTGAAAAATCAATTTATTTTTGTGTAGTGTTATAGGTATAGATTTATTAACAATTTTCGTAAGAGAGACTGTAATATATTAAATAAGAAAACGAATACTATTTGAATGTAATGTAAATTGTCCTTTGTAGGTAAACTATCATTTAAATGTAGTGTTCATAAATGTGTGCTTGTGATTAGATAACGAGACCCCATTACACTTGCCAAATAAAGCAATTTGTAATTACGTCGCATAGTTACAATATATTTTTCATAATTAACATTATGATAATGATGAAAAATCAATTGTCTTATACACTCGGTAGTTTTAACATTAGTTAATTTTAATGTAGATAAATAGAAACTTATTTACTTTGCCGTATTACTGCAATGAACAAACTAATTCATGTGATGGCACAGAGATATTGCAAGTGGCGGAGAGTCAGTTATCTTTACTATTTACTGGCACCCATTTAATAACACTAAGTCTATTTAATAGCAGCTATTTCGAGCTATAACACGTTCGCCATTGAATCCTTACTCCTCATTTCAAATGCGATACGCACCTTAAGTGTTATTAAATATAAAATTTATGAACGCCCTTAACCACTTTATTTAAGTGGGGACGAGTTTATGTCTTAAGTTTTCACGATAAACCCGATGTAACAAGGTTTAAAAAACTTGCTAGGTCATAATTCACGATCGTAAACCGCGCAACGGCACTTATTGCAAGGAGAGCATCGTAAAACTGTTGGGCGAGAATCTGCAGCTCGCTGATGAGAACGTTACGCTCTGCTTGGCTCTGGGCTATCAGAGGGTACAGAGATTGCCAGGTAAGTTTTAGTTTATGGTATGCGATAAATGGAATCAGATTAGAATGTTCTAGATGAAAGACTCCTGAGCGCAATTTGGATTATATGTGTTTCTACGCTTAAATAAATTTTTAATAGATGAACATGATGATGGACAATATTTTTCATTATTAAGAGTTACTTTATCTTATGAAATCCTAATCACCATTAAATCAAGAGATCGAATGACTGCCTTTTTCATCATCACGAGGAATTCTAGGCCAATTTTTTATTAATAGTAATTAAACTGAATAGTGAACTGAATGAATGGAAACCGTACACACAATTGTTCTTTTATGTGACTTAAAGAATGGATAAGAATATGACGGGTTTCTAACATCGTGCCTCAGGTCTCTGGGGGCCACTATTGGCAGCTTTGAACAGGAAATAGACAACAAATTTTCCTTGATTAATGTGAATTGGGACGCGTGTTCTGTTGCAATTTTCTAAACAATTGAGCAAAATTCGCAATAACTACACGTAATATAAATGAATTTATTGTTACGTAGCGCTTTAGACTCTAGAGAGTTGTATTTCTATTTTAGTATTTTTCTATCTATAAAATAAATTGGTGTATAAAGCTTTCCTTCTTCAGATGGAACTTAATGAAATATATATACGTTACACTTACTGAAAAGTTTTTATTATATTTATTAGATTATTTGCCGTAATAGTTGGAAGAACCATAAAACTTTACGTCTTCAGAACATTATCAAATTAGATGGAACTTAAATGTATATGCATTACACTCATAGAAATGTTTTCATAATATTTATCTGATTATTTGCCGCAATAGTTGGAAGATATATAACTCATTTATGGTTTACAACTTCAACATTTACGCTATATCCGGTAGATTATGTCAACCCACATGCCGCTACGTGTTATTTTACGAGTCTTCCTTGTTTGTCTAAGTGTATGTCCGTTTGGAACAATACAGGATGTGTTCATAACAAGCCGATGTACAATAATACAAAACGGTTTATTAGATTGTGTTTATTTTGCAGAAACACAATTTTTTGTTACATTCACAAATAGTAGTTTCAGTGAAATAGTGGGATCGCTTCTCAAATAAAAACTTATGCGCAAGCAATAATTAAATTAGCCTTTTAATAAGTACTTACAAACCTACAAACATATTTATTAATAAATAGCTTTCTGTCTCTGGTTTTGCCCATAGTCAAAGAGATAGTCCCGGATTTTAATGACTAAGTTCCCGTTTCCGTATTTCCGAGATAAGAACTGCCATTATTAGATTTTGAACCATCTTTGCATTTAATTTAGAAATCATTCAATGCGCTTTAGGCTCAACGAGGTAGGAATTAATAATCAGCAAAAACTATATTAAAAATACTTTGTCTAGATCGATTCCCAGTAGGAATATAAAACGTCGAATATCGGCAGATTTTATTATATTCATAAGAGAAAAACAGTTGTCGAGATGTTTGACCACTGAGGCATTGTAATGCGAGGAAAAACTAGTACAATTGTATTGAGATCGGTATAGACTCTTCTCACGCCGTGACGAACTCGAGAGAACCACTCAATAATCGTTCAAAAGCTTTATTTACATTTTAAGATTGCGAAGACTTTGTTTAAGAAAATACCGATGAGAATTTGAGTACTGTTTATAAATAAAGATAAAAATGCGACATAACAATATTTACATTCTCAAATCATTAAATTTACGTGAAAAAAACCAAGTATAGATATTTTTTCATTTAAATCCTTTTCTGTGTATTTTATTGTTACATTGTTTATTAAATAATTAAATGAATCTCTCTCTCTCTCTCTCTCTCTCTCTAATATACCAAAAACACATGTAGGTATACTACTACCTACATAATTATATATTATAGCTAATATGTGAGTTTACCACAATTCGAAGCATATAAAGTAAAGCCCCGAAGTTTTAATAGTAATATCTAAATTCCAGAGAAGTTGCAAGTTCATTTCGAAACTTTGGAGAATCTTAAGAAATATTCGGCGTCGAAGTTGTTCGAATGTCAGAAGCAACAACAAGTTGGCGGGAATTGCTCCCACGAAAGTCAAGATCTCGAGAGGACTGTGGTATGTGAATGTGACGAATACTATTAGTATTATGTTGATTATTTTCAGGCTTGAATTTATAGAAATCGCAACTATTTCGTAACGGTACTCTATGAACAGAGACTTTTAGACCAGTCTATATAATATATATCTAAATACATGTGGGGAACTGGTAGATTGAAAATTTGAGTTTCAAACAATTACGTCTTAAATCCCGGGCGAAGTAACGGCGAGCTTATGATGAATAATACGAAATCATAAATATTCAGATATTAGAGTGAGAGTGATATCAGAAAATAATAGAGGCCGTTAACTTTGCCCTTGTTTAAAACGCCTAATATTAAAATTAATGTCTATCCACATTTATACGAAATGCATGTGCACACAGGTTCTTACACTTATAGGTACATATTGCTATAAATGATTAAGGGATATTGATAAGTCAGTTAAATATCTGATTCTTCGGTTTCGGTTTCATATAAAAGTGCGTTATTTTCAGTTTCTCTACGAAACATCACCATTTCCTGTAGTAATGGCGGAGATAGCTATTCATGGGTTCAAAGAAGTTTCAGACTTAAGTGTATGCCTAAAAGACATAATTTCAAGAATGATGACACACTCCGTGAAGGTCATCGGTGACTTCAATAGATGTATTCACAATATTGAAATGCCGAAATTGAAATATTTATTGAAGTTTATGAAGAAGTATGCTTGAATTAATAACATAGAAGATACTTAGATAACACGCTTTTGAAAAGTTTATGTGGTGAAGTTTTTGTCATGGATATAAATAATTTTGTCAATAAAACATTGTATAATATATGTTTTTTACTACCTTATTAGTTTAAGGAGCTCCTTTTTTAAATCTAGAACCACTTCTACAAAAATACGAATACATTATAAAAGTTAATCGAAAAAAGAGTATGAAATCCCACATTTTGATCATAAATATAAAATACCTCTTTGTTAGGAATTCGGTAATTACCAAGCATTAAGTGAACTAATGCCAATGTTAGAGCAAAACAAAAATCATCCGAATTATTGCTGATTTTTTTTATTTAACATGCTTCGGTATTTTCGTATTACTAATTGCTTATATTTCAACCAAGTAAGATCTTCATGCTTCATGAATCCTGCCTTAGGTCTTAAAATTTTAAATGAAATAAACGTTAAGTTTCGCCAGTATATTTTAATGACCATGATAATAACAGATAAATCCTGTATCGTTTCGATAAGATAAGGTGCATGTCAATTGAGATGCGATTTAGCAGTACGATATATATCGTATCGTATATAATAAAAGCTTCGTTACGTCTGTTTATTATTTAGAGTTTTATAGATTTTATTACATCAACTATTTTTATATATATATGTTGTATATATACTATATAATATTAGCGAGTAATTAAAAATAATTCAATTGCGAGTTGAATTAACATTATAAAGCGAATTGGCTAAGTATTTTCGCTGATTAAAATACTTTAGCTCTAAAACTCATAATATAACAATTCCCTTATTAAATTTAGATAATCAACAAACGGCAGACCTCGACTTTTGGAGTAAACAATAATTTCTTACCAAAACAATAACAACATCAGTGGAACAAGGCTGGTACTTCAAGAGTCTACTGAAACGTAAAGTTCTTTGCGCCATAGTTAGCGGGCCCACAGGGCGAGACGTGTGTATGAGCGGCGAGGGTGGCGGACGCGGCGGCGGTGTCGATATTGGCGGAATGTTCCTCCTAACAGTCTCCAAGGGAACCGTCCTTGCTACCAAACTGTCACTCCCCACTGACGTAGCACTACCACTGAACATGTTCATCAAATCCCCAATCGACCCACCACCACTCGATCCTGTACTACACCTGAGTTTATCCAAGTCCGTCAAACTGGACCCGCGACGCACACGCAACCGTGAACCATTGGAACGATTCGCAAAACTTTGGTCCCGACGTACGTCGGCTTCACTAGCCGTTTGAGTTTTACGACTTCGCACCATCATGGAGAAGTTCTATAAATTAGTCGCAAACTTGAGTTTCACCGCAGGTGATATCAGTAACGACGGAGAACAAATACTAAGTGTAAACACCTGAAGCGAAATTAATTTGCATATAAATTGCTGATAGGCACACGCGCCACGCAAACATTAGGGCCACGGTCGCCCGCAGGATACCGCGTCCTCGCGCGCTTCCGCCGCCATCGCTTACACGATGTTGTCAAACCCTGAACATTTAAATAGAGAATATTTTTTCCTCAATAACCATTGAGGTGTGTGAACGATACAAAGTTCGGTTTCTGACTGAGCCGGGACGTAGATTCGTCTATGGATAAAGTAACTTGAGTTGAACTAATGAGGTGATTGAGTTCAAAGGCGTCATGGGAGCCGGCGGGAGGCCCCACTTACCCCGCGGGACGCTAGAAGCGAGGGTGTGTAAAATACATTACCACAAACTCGCATATGAGAAATCTTAAGCACTAATTTATCTAACATATTATTATATCGAGGGCGGAGCGGTCAATTGGATTTACATCCACACAAATTGAATGAAGACGAAATGTACCAACAGAAAACGAATTGGCATTTGAGAAATGAAATTAAAACCGGTCTTACTTTCTCGTCTGAATGAATTACTTGCGAAAGTATCAAATAGATTCGACCTTTTCCAATAAAACACCCATAAATGTGTTAATAGTTATTGCTTTTAAAGTGGTGAAACAACTGTTTAATTGATAACAATTCTAGATCAATGCGCCCTAAAAACTAAATACTAGTTTATTTCAATACTGTTTCTTAATAATTTTAAATTGAACAATGTGCGATAATTTGTATTTGACTTTATTAATTATGCTTAGAAATGTAATATTATTTATACTAATAACATTTATTGAAGTCGTTTCGAAATATAAAGAGCAAAGAAAAACAGCATAGTATAATACGTAAATACCCTTTTAGGGTAATAAAGAAATTTATGTTCACATAGAAATAGTTATGAGTTAAATTAAACGTCATCAAAGCATCCATTTATCGTGCATAATATGAAAATTATTTTACATAAATGAAATTTCTGTGAAAAATCATGATAGTAAGTCTGACTTTCAGACTTATCTTAAGATCTTAAGTGAGACAGGGTCAAATCAGTGGGAGGTTTCGCGTAGTAACAGCTTTTTCACATAACGCAGCAGTAGATTGCTTATCAACGACATTTCACAGCTTGATACTAAAAGTTATTGCTTGTTATTCCAACGCTTTGTTTAAACCGCTTTTAATTTCCATTTATAACAGACTTTTAATGTGTTTTTGTGTATTTTTATTGTAATATGCCATTGTAACAATTATTTTGTTGATATCTGGAAAATATTATACTACGCGATTAATATGATGAAAAAAAAGTATCTATGGTTTTCGCATTAAGTTCATTTCAAATAATTGCCGTCTTTTTAATGATTGCATAAAAACAGTAACATTACAGTTATATAATTTAATGTATTTAAAATATAAATAAAAATGCTTATCTACTTACCTTTAATCCACAATTGGCAGCATATACACTCACTTAAACACATGTATGTGTATATCACATCATTGAAAAGTTTTACATACAATACTTTTTAATTCTCCATTTTTAAACACAATGCTACAAATAAAATATAAAAAAGGGTTATTGCCTTCTGAAACAAATTTAAAAATCATAAATATAATTTAAAATATAATACATAAATACGTAGTCTTAGAAAAATATTTGAAAAGGGAAAATTATACTAGTAACATTATAATGTTGTAAAATAAAATATAAAAAAATATTGCGTTATAATTATATCTGTTTCAGTAGCCAATGAAAATGAATATTACTCACATTTAGCTGCATCACGATTTTGTTGTACGCTCGATGCCACCTCTGTTTCGGCGTCAGCTTGGGTTGTTGAGGTTCAAACTCCACGACTTCGTCCTGCCTCTCTTCTGGGAACTCTTCTTGATACTGCTCCTCTGGCTCCTGGAACTGCTCTGATTCTTCGAACTTCTCGTCTCTATAAGCTTCATCCTGGAATTGTTCGTCGTCTTGGAAATCTGTGCCGTGCTCGTCGAAGGATTCCTGTCGTTCGAACGTGTTTTCATCTGGCACTTCATGGTATGTTGTCCGTTCGTCTTGGAATGTTACCTTTGCCTTTTCGATAGATTCTGTAAGAAAAAATGATTGAGCATATAGAAAATGCGTACAGGTAAATTATTAGTTATAAAATTGTTTGTTGCAAAGTTTAAAACATATATACGGGTATACGGCCGTAATATGTATGTAATAAACATTATAAAGTATTATGCGTTATTAATGTGTTATCAATATTTCCTCAATAAAATTTTTTTTAATTCCAATAATTATTACGCTTCCATGACCGGGTCGAATCACCCTAGCCTTAGTTTGAATAGTGGTGGAGACAATGTCCGTTTCACAGACTGATCACCTACTTGCATCGTGGAAAGAAAATCAATCAGTTAAACAGACATGAAATGTATGCCCAGGGAAAATAGATGGGTATGTTCCCCTTTTTTCAAGTATTGAAAATATATTCAATTTAACGCTATTTTGTATCTTTTCTAGTATACATTTAATATTTCTAATATGTGTTTTAGTGCCTATCTGGTATAGGTCTGTGGTGGTGTGTAACTATTAATTATTATATATTATGTAGTGAGAAAGATATGAACTTAATAACACTTTACTAACCTTCTTGTGTCGTAGTTATAGAAAGTTTTTCCTCTTGATGTGACGCAAACGAACTCTGTGAAGTTTTTCGGTCCAGTACAGATGGCGTTTGACTATGATAGCTATCAACAGAGGGTTTTCTTGTAATTGAACCGGTTCTAGGGGGTGATGCAGTCTTTTGTATACTAGGTGCTTGTTCATCAGCTATCCTCCTTTCCTCAGGGACGTCTTCAGGAATTGTATCGTGAGAATAGTCTTCTTCACGATACCTATCTAGAGACGTCCTATCGCGCTCTACTTGATCTAAATCAGTCTTATGGTACTCGTCCTCGTAGGCACTTTCATCGAAGCTAGACGTATAGTCATCTGGAGCTTCTGGTAACGTCCTTGTCCGTCGGACTGACGGCCGCTGTATCGACTCCTGCCTCCTAAGCGATGGCGTGCGTGGTAACGTCGGCGCAGTAGTAGTTGCACTTGTAACCGAAGGTTGCGTTACTTGTGCGACGGTCTCCGCCGCTGGTGGAGCTGATGTTGTCACAGTTGATGCGGGTGTTGCAACAGAAGTGAATTGACTTACAGGAGCTGTAGTCACCGGCGCCGTCTGAGGAGGCTGAGTTACTGTAGGAGCCGCCACAGCTGCTGCAGCTGCGCCGAAAAAGCTTCCCAATTTTTTAGCTCCTCCCGCCATAAGCGAGCCTAACGTTGCAGCACCTGTAAGCATCGTCGCTTGTAATTGTTGTGTCGGCTGTTTCTGTTGTTCTTGTTGCTGTTGTCGTAGTTGTTGCGCTTGTTGTTGTTGTTGCTGCATTTGCTGCTGTTGCAACTGATGTTGTTGCTGCCGGAATTGCTCCTGACTTTGCTGTTGCTTTTCATACTCAAGTTGTTGTTGTTGTTGTTGTTGTTGTTGTTGCTGCTGATGCTGCTGCTGCTGCTGTTGCATATCATATTGCTGCTGCTGTTGGTGTTGAAATTGCTGTTGTTGATTCTGTTCATTGTGTTGTTGTTGTTCATATTGCTGTTGAAAATTGTAGTCTTGCTGATGTTGCTGGTCTTGATGATATTGATCCTGTTGTGGTTTATATTGCTGTTCTTGCTGATGATATTGATCTCTTTGTTGCATATATTGGTTATCTTGAAATTGATCCTGATGTTTTTGATAAATGTCTTGATCTCGCTGATAGTTATGTTGTTGTTCAAATTGCTGATTTGTTGTTTGGCCATCCTTATAATGTTGATTGTATTGGTCATGATATTGCGAGTCTTGCTTTTGATCCAGGTATTGATTTTGATCGTCATGATAAAACTGATTTTGTGTATCGTACGATTGATACTGTTGCTGTTCACTATATTGGGAATCGTACGTTTGATAATTCGTGTCGTGATAAACTTCTTGTTTCGTCGTAACCGGCGGTTCTACAAATGAATATGTTTTCGAAGGCGCAGTTGTCGATATATATGTATTGTCATCCTCGGTAACCGTGTATGAAAACTGTGCTGAACTCTCCGTCTCACCCCAAGTCGTCTTTTGTGCTGGAATTTTTAACAAACACTTAGATATGGAATACGATAAATGATTAAATAAACTAACTAAGTGAGACGTCATATTCGCTAAAGTGTCAATAAAAAACTAATAAGCATGCGACTCATTCGGAATGGTCAAGGTCGAAAAGCGGAAACTTTTATCTTTCAATAAGTTCGCGTTCATTGTCACTGATAATAATTAAATCGTATAATAATACTCTATATGCATTACTATTTACGGAACATGTCAGTAATATAAGATACGCTATAAAAATACATTTCCTTAAAAACTTGTTACTTCATTTTGTTGACGCCGTCTTTTCATATGAAGACATTTCAGAAATTATTTAAAGTATATTGGATATATTTATCTAAAAATTAATAACACCCTTATATTGGTATTCCAAATAATTCTAAAAAAAGAAATAGATTACCTGTTGTTGCTGAGGGTGTCGCATGGGGAGTCTCATTAAAGAAAGGTTGCATCCCATCTTCATCGCTGCAGTAAGATAACAGTTATTTATTATCATACCGAATAATAGTAGATATAAAAATGATATATTTTGTGCATAAATAGTTCCAGACAATTTCTTTAAAGCGAGCTAAGTTTTATGTAGTTAATTTTGTTTTATACCTTTTAGGACATGCAAAATCTTAGTTTGAATTGAACAAACGCATAATGATTATTGTTAGGATAATAAATACAATGTAATAAGATTACCTAGCAGTATAATTATTATCTGGATACTGTTCAATGGCAGTGTCTTGGTATTTTTGATACCCATAATTTTGGAAACCATAACTAACATCGGGTACCGTTCTCTCAGTTTCTGCAACAAAAAGAAAATAGTAGAAATTGGTATTTTTTACATCCGCATACTAATGCTATATATGTATAATTATACATAAAATTTTTAAACATAAATAAATTACAGTCATCATGAACACAAACAAAGAAATGATATAATACTCAATTCTGACAAATTAGACTGTTACATTACGAGTAGATTTTAAATTTTAACAGCATCCCTTTCTGTAAAACTCATGGTCTAACTTTTTCATTATGTTCAATAATTTTATATTGAGTAATTAATATGAATACAACAAATATATTTACTATTGAATAGTGGCGCTAATTATTATCGCCATATATTATATCAAATGGTGAAATTAGCGCCAACGATGATATCAACATTATAGGTCAGTTAAATTATACATTAAAACAGAAAACGTGACAGAATATATTTTATACATTTATGTAACAAAATCTTTTAGGATCATAATTTTATAATTTCAACCAAAATCTATTGTTTTACTACTTTTTTTTTTAAGAATACACATGAACAATTATCACCAAGTTTTCTTGTACACAAAAGTGTTGTCTTGTGTAACATTAAACTAATCAATAGAAGTCACCTTGCGTGTAAGGCACATTAGTATAGCTGGCGGGTGGTACGGGCTGCTGCCGGTGGGCGGGGGGCCGCGGCAGGCGTCGGCCGCGGCGGCTCCAGCCCGACTCGCTGCCTGGCGGCACGGGCAGCGCGCGACCTCGCTTCGGCGTTGATGATGGCGTGGCTGGTGATTGATATTATAATTATGTAAAAAATACATAATAATCATATAATCTTTATGATTAGAAAGGGAGATAGCATCCGATGAAAAATAGATCCTCCACTATTTAACTAGACTGGCTGGTTAAGCCTCATATGTATATGCTAACGTAGCGCCAAATTTTTCTGAAACGCCATGTTAAAGTGTTTTCGTTATAGATGTAAGTACTATCTGTTTATATAAAAATGTAAATCTTAGATACAGATATTGTAATATAAATATATTTAATGTTTAATTTTTAGTTTTATAGCATTGAAATGCTTTATAAATGAGAAATTTTGAAAGAATAGAAAAAATTCGATCACGAGGCAGGATTCGAACCTGCGTATCTTGCCTAACCGTAGCAACGCCTAGCCTCTCGGCCACCCGTGATCCTTGTGGTCACGGGTGGCCGCGATCCTTGTGGTCACGGGTGGCCGAGAGGCTAGGCGTTGCTACGGTTAGGCAAAATACGCAGGTTCGAATCCTGCCTCGTGATCGAATTTTTTCTATTCTTTCAAAATTTCTCATATTTAGTGTTTTCTTGTGTTTGATTTTACGCGAGTATTATACATTTAGAAATTAAAACTTTTTAACGGATTTTAAACGCGATTTATTCATTATATTATTAACACGACGTTTCGAACACTTTTACAGCGAGCATGGTCTCCCCGCGACCTATATTATAAATAAATCGCGTTTAAAATCCGTTAAGAAGTTTTTAATTTCTAAATAAATATATTTATTTTATCGTATCATTGGTTTTTAAATCTCGGTTCCATGGGAACGCGCCACCAGATTTCGGTGTTGTTGATGGTGTAGCTAATGATTGTAGAATTGTAATAAATTTATAATCTACTTCAAATTAGTATCCTATAATAGTACAAAGTAGAAAATGAGTATGCATGCACTTTGTTTTATTTGTGTCTTTATTTTTAGTCTTAAATATACTTGGAGAAATAAAAGCACAACGCCTCCGTTGGCTTGGTCATGTAGAACGAATGGGTGAGGAAAGAGGAATAAAGAGAGCATACTTGGGCCGACCATCGGGTCGACGCCCGGTTGGACGACCTAAGTATCGCTGGCGCGATCGAGTTGAGGCCGACCTGCGCGTGTTAAAAGCAAACAATTGGCAAGAAACCGCGCAGGACCGGGAAAGATGGAGAGTTCTCGTGTCGGAGGCCCACTTCGAGGTTTCAGCGCCACAGGAGTAAGTAAGTAAGTAAGTTATTTTTAGTCAAGCTCGGTTTTACATATAATGTATGACCAAGTTTTTAGTAGTAATCATGGTACTGATGATTTTGACTGGTGAGTTTCAATTTGCATGCAAATAAATATCTGACAAAGGTATTTCTATGTATGATACAAAGTTCTTAAGATTATGCAATAAGATATGATAGGCATGTATGATATGATAGTGATGGCATTTTACCCGGCAGACTGGCCGCGGTACGTCGCGGCCGCGGTCTGTACGGCGCCATTTCATTATAGTCTGAATATCGAGATGATGGCGGCAACTGGAACAAAATTACCATTAAAACCGTATTTCTTATATTTTATATTATTTAGGAGCAAGAGAAGTAAAATCTAAACTCGCAATGACTTGTTTCTAGGCTAAATACAAGCATTTAACAATTTTCTTACACACGTAATTATAACTCATAATTTTAAACCAATATGTTCCAACTGCAGGGACATATGTCTTGTCGTATGAGGGTTTCCGCCTTCATCTACCAAGTTGGCCAAGTGTGAGTTGACAGATGTCACATACCGCCGAACTTTAGATTCATCGTCATACTAATTAATTTCCTCGTTATGTTTCGATGTAAAAAACGTCTAAATAAGTATTTCTTGCACACGTGTCCGATCTTGAACCCCTAACTATTAGATCTGAGGTCCTAAACACTGAGCCAGTGTATAACTAAATTGTTGAAATATTAAATCCTCTTTTAATAATATATGATACATTTCTAGTTCAACACAGCAGATGTTTTATGTAATAGGAAACAATGTAATTTTACTTATTATTTAAATAAAAGGATTTTTCCCTTTATTTAAATAAATACTTCATCGAACATATAGATGAATACATTAATAAACAAATAACAAATCTTTATATTTAAAGATAAGGAACAGATTTTAATGAAAGTGAAAGTATAGTTCAATAATTTTAAAGAATTTACTTTTAAATAATAAATAAAAATGCTTTATATTTATTAATTTTCGTAAATTATAATAAATTTGTACAGTCACAATATCCACACAAACATTTAAGTGAATATGCATCATTAAAGTAACTGCTAAATTAAACACATTTTTTGTATAATTACTTGTTTCGGAGGCATCTGCGGCAGTTGCACAACGGAGGAGCGGCGTTTATTGATGATGTTCTCATACTCGATGGGGTTGAGGCCGCAGTCGTCGTAGAGGAAGCGCTGCTCCCACGGCGGCGGCGGCTCGAACGGGTACGGGTAGCTCGTAGCGTCATAGTACTCTTCGTAGCTCGCTTGCTGTGATATATGTGAGTGGTCCCTGGGGAATACATCTGTATTTATATCGCTCTTTTATGTTAGCTCTGTTTTATATTAAAAGCTACTCTGTGTGCTCGTAGCGTCGTAACACTCTTCGTAGATCGCTTGATTTATTTGAGTGGACCCTGGGGAACATATATCTATCTATCTATATTGCTCTTTTATGCTGACTTTATTTTATAACTCACTGAATAAATGTTATTTTTAAAACAGTAAAAGCGCCATCTATCGACATTTTGGAAGAGATTTTAACACCTACATTCTATCTTCTATTTTCTCTATTAAGAATTTGATAAGAATTAAATGTTTTACTATGTATATGCCACTCTCTAGCCTCTTTATTATATTGAGACTTAAAAATCATACTATACGACCGTAGAATATAATAAACCCTATGCGACGTGAAAAGAAGACAAACAAACACTTTCACAATTATAAACACTATTATTAAGAAAAAGATATGATACTTTAATGCTGCTTTATTGATCAAATTAAGCACTTTCTATTCAGTTTCCCAAAAAAGTGTATTTAAATAAGAATCCATTGGTCTATTTTATATATATGAAGCATCATAAAAAACTGACTTCTTATCACCAAAACGTATTTTATTTATACTGGATCTGTCATATTTAAGCACAGTATATAATGAACCCATTACCTAATGTGCGTACTAGTTGTGTAGGCATCATACCCGTAGCCTATGCTATCGTCATACAACGTGTTTTGCCTCTCGAGACTTGGCCTCCGATGCTCTTCTGAAAAAGGCAAAGAAAATGAGATAAAAATATAAGAGGACAATTTTAATTGTCGTTGCTTGAAACTCTTTCATGTAAACTGTTAAACTGTTGCTAAGATAACACCATATTCCCCATGAATATGATCTTATATTTCCAAACGTTATCAAACTTCATCTAGGACTAAGCTTTTAGCTCTACACACTATAAGATGGGGAACCTTGAAGCCCGTTATATCCTTGTCAAAATATGTAGCTTAGCGGTATAGTACTTATTACTGCAGAAACTAGTGTGTAATAAAAAAAAAATTGAGTGATTTTATCATGTTTTCTTTAGAATTTCTCATCTTTCACCCACGTTACAGAGCCGTTTATGTAATTTCTACTTCTAAGTTTTTTAATTTCCCATAGTTTTTAAACTTGGAGGAGTTTAAAAATTTATTTAATTCAATTCAATTGTTTGTTGTTCGTCGGTCCTAGTTTAGTGATAATTCAAAATAATAGACGAAATATATATTCACTAATTGTCTTATTAAAACTTTATTTAACTTTTCTTAGTACTGTCATATAACAAAGCGATTAATGAAAGAATTTACCTCCCGATTGCCAATCAGCGGCTGTCCGCCAAGATATGGCCGATTCAACACTCGCTTGCGCGTGCAACTGTGACCACGTGTCTATTCTGAAAATATAAGAAACATTTATAAGTTTTTATTCATAGAAATTCATATTCTTTGATTCATACAGAATTGATTTAAGAGAGCAACACTTTAAATTAAATGTCGCATGCATACAGAATATATTATAATAATATATTATCGTTATAAGTATACATACATATAATAGATTTCCAGTCACTAAAAGAACTAAAATTGAACGAACGTATTGAAAATTGAACGAACATAAATTGTACGTGTAACGGTTCTTCCTTTATAAAAGTAAACTGTTTACCACATTCCACGATAAGTGCATGCAATTATTGATACAAAACAACATCTTAATTAAAATAGTGAGATTTAAAATGACATACCTATTAGTCCTAGGTTGACTATTATAATACAATGGGTCAGTGTCGCCGTGCAAGTGATACTCTTCTCTCTCGTATGAATTTTCACGTGACGCCTCCAAAGATCTCTGAAAATTCCATTTCAATATTATTTTATATGAGCACGTTTATAAAAATTACATACAGACGAATATATAACCACCTTCTTTTCGTTTAATAAGATATTAACGAGGAAAATATAGGAATAAGGATTCATGAAGAAAGAAAGAGCAATCAATCTAATCTATGGCGCGCACAAGTAAGCATACTTCTTTTTAAATGTTTTCAGGCCACTGAATGTTACATAACATAAAAGATAGTCGCGTTAGCTACACTATTTATCTAGAACGGTTAAACGGGAATTCTCCGGGGAAAACCCTGAGTCTGTCTTCCCTTTTCCTTAGACTACACGGGCGAAGCCACGAGTGGAAAGCTAGTTTATTACATGTAAAACATTATCTGACTTCACAACCACAATAGATATTACGATAGTCTTAAAGGAAATCGTTGATTCGAACAGGGTTATCTATCAGGATCAAAGGGAAATTTGCTTAACCGACATAGCAATGTGAGCGTCTCGTGCGGTCCCATGGCGACTGACTCAATACACATAAATTGAAACAATTTATTCATTGAAAATTCAATAATGTATCAAGAACAGTGAAATTTTCACAGAATATTACTATATTAAAATAATACATATGTTCCCATGAGACTGAAAACTGGTTCAGTTACAATTTAGTTCTTGGTTTCAGTCCAGATATATGCGTATTTGAATATTTATTCGGTATAATCTGTACGATTCTGACCTGTGGCGTATGCATTTGATGCGCCGCGTTTCTGAACTGCGATGCGCTGCAGTTGGCGTGCTGGCCCACCGGGAAGTTGAGGTCAGACGTGTAGTCCGAGTCCTCTGAGTAACCCGCTGGAACAAAACGTGAGGTACAGCGTTAGCATTATCATGTGTTAATTACTTTGAGATGTGATTCTTCATTCATTCTTGGGTTGCTGATTAATCTGATAATCCTACTAATTTCCTATCCTGCTAATATATATCCTTCTAATATTGTAAATACGAAAGTTTGTAAGGATGTGTGTGTTGCTCTTTCACGCAAAAACTACTGAACCGATTGCAATGAAATTTGGTACATAGACAGCTGGACGATTGGAATAACGTATAGACAACTTTTTATCCCGATATTCCTACGGGATATGGACTTACGCGAATGAAACCGCGGGACGCAGCTAGTAATCAGTAAACCAAGAACGCTTGACCGATTTTTAAAGATTCTTTGTTTGTTGGATTTGTCTTTCATTAGGATGGATGGATTCTGATTAGGATAATACAAATCAATGATAAAAACGAAATGAGGTCTTATAAAAACTAAAGCTTTGCTAGAAATATCATGTCGTTATAATTTTTAAATCTTACCCATCTTAAACATACTCTTCAATGAAAGATGATTCAATAATCATGTTTCTTCAGCATTTTGTTAGCCGTAAGAATGAAATAAACAACTAGCATTTTCAAAAGTAATAATGATAACACAGAAGTGCGTAGTTCGTATGCAACTGTATTGTATCTAACGATGTAAAGGAAAGCTCCGTTTCCATAATGGGACTGAAACAGACGCCTATCGCAACTGTTTCGCTGATCAATTTTCTCACAATCAGTTGAAAATCCAGTAACGTAATCTGACCCAAATTCATTGAATAATGATATTTAATTCTAACATTTATTTATATAGGATTACGACACATTTTCCGAAATATAATTTCGTAAATAAACACTAACTTTAAATTATTATCTGATATACATAATCGCAAGTTTTAAAACCCTTTTGTTCTTTGTATGACACGCTTTTATTCGATTGCATGATTCGATCAAGAAACATGTATCACAACAACTTTCACGCGGAATAAAGAAACTTGTAAATGTGGAAAGAAATAAAGGTCAAACGTTAACTGATAATGGTAAATCCATGTATCTATATTTTCACCGACCGCGGACGATGTATCGAAGTGAAAAGTACGAATAAAATAGACCTCTAGAGACGAACTTTTCTCTCGTAGGATTTTATGCAGTGGTAGAACTTTTTTGTAATTCACAGTCAAGTATGTTTGGAATACTATTTGTTTTATTTACATACACACATTAATATCATTCTAAATTCAAAAACAAGTCTTTTTTATGGCTAGCATTTCTGAACATGAACAGTTGACATGTAATATGAGCATAACATTTCCAACACGAGACATGACATGACGTACAAGTTCCGTCATTATACAAATTCAATTCCAGGTAAAACCTAGGCAGCAATTTGCAATGTCGCTAGCTGCGATTATAAGCTATGATCAAAGAAATAAATAGCAGTGTGAACTTACAATGAGCGACGTACTGCAGCTGTCGCCGAGCCTGTTCAGCTCGCTCCGCGTCGAGGGCACCATTAAGTAGATCCAGTTTTCGCTGCAGATCTGCACCGCCAGTGCCTTCGGCGTCTGGAAGCCATTAGTACTTATGTATAGTAGCTGCTCACCTTGGCTCATTGGTTCATTGATTTGGATTAGCCGATAATACATAGTTTAGCTGGAAATTATAAGGTGGTCTAATGGTTTCCGTCTTTATTTAGTACAAAAAAAACTATCAAAAAGTTTAATCATAATGCAATGTGTGTTCTTTCATTATCTTTGTATCCTTTATGTATAATGTGATCTCATAATTAAACTCAATAATAAATTATTACGCTTCTTCCATTCTTGAGTTTGAGAAATCAGGTTCTACGCTAAGCAAATGCTATGCTAACACAGCCGTTCACAATCCCACATTTTAATTGTTATTCATGTCATAACAATAACGCAGTAACGCTTTATTATTAGTACAACAGGATTCGTCCTATACTCATCAAAATAATAATATTTGGGCCATATATTTGGTAGGCATTTTTAACACCTCTATTTCAATTAAAAACCAAAATAATTCACCTATCAAAATAAAATTAGACTATCTCGAATTTTTTCTTGCAATTATAATTAAAAATACAAATTAAACCTCTTTTAAAAAACCTCCTTTGTAAAACCTATTTATAGTACATGTTATCAGAACTTTGATGACAAGCGTTCAATACGTCATTCTCTCACAACTACGCAGTGATACTCGTATTAGCGTGACAAACCACTATTAAACAGCATTCATAATAAAATTATAAGCCGCTTATAAATAGCGCAATTGAACTTTAACGTATTATATAAAGTACTGCCAGTCCATGCAAAGAAAAATAAATAGGTTTTACAAAAAATAAAGGCTAAATAAGATTTATGTAGCCAGCATTTATTGTACAACTGGGGTTTAAAAGGAACTTAAGTCATATATATTTTAAAGTTTTATACAGTTTATTGTATGCTCGACGTGAATGCGTGGCTACTACAATAGTATGCAAGAAGCTTTATAGTCATAAACGATACAACCTCTAAGAAATTGGGTCAAACTTATCACGCCAATTACATTGTCATCTTATACATATCGTAGATCTATTTGATGAAGCTAATGTCTTTAAATGTTTGCCATAATTACACTGATTCATGAAACTAGAATTACATGTATCTATAAAATGATGCATATATAAAATAGATAGCAGTGGTGGCTCAGTGGTGAGAACCTCGGATTTCAAAATCGATAAGTCGGTTTTCGAGACCGGACAAGCGTGCAGGAAATAAATTGATTTTTCAGTTTATCTGCACATGTGGATATCATCACCACTGCTTAAAACGATGAAGGAACACATCGTGAGGAACCCGGCATGTCCAAGAATCATAAGTTCGACGACATATGACATCTGCCAATCCGCACTTGGCCAGCGTGGTGGATTATGGCCTGAACCCTCATAGGAGGCCTGTGTCCAAGCAGTGGGAACACATATGGGCTGATGATGATGATAAAACAGATGAATTATACGATAATATTTGAAAACTACATCCACTTCTCCTTTACCCGTGGTTATGGTACGTTATTTGTCTATAAGAACCTTTCTTGTGTCTAAATAAAAACGTTAAAAGTCAAATTAGTTGATGTAATCAGGCCTTTCTCGTGTTTTACGTTTAGCAGCACATATGGGATTAATTTCTATTTATATATAGTATTCCTCTTTTTCTTTTTGGTGGATTAAAAACAGCGTTAATCTGGGAGTCGAGCACGCTTCGGCACGAATTGAGTCAGCTGGCAACGGGGAAGTAACATACAGAAAACCGGCGTGAAATAATAGCGTGGTAGCGTGGTGGTAGCGTGGTGGTAGCGTGGTGGTATCGCTTACCATCAGGCAACCCACCAGCTCCATTGCCAACTATGATATAAAAAAAGTGTCATTGGTGACCAAATTGCTGTAAATTAACAGAAATAAAACAACATAAACCCTTAGATATTTACACTGGTAAAGGTGACATAACCCTCAGTCATAGATTAAAACACCTGATTAACTTTATATTTTATAAATATGTTGGAAGCTCACGCTATATTGTGCTATATTTATAACCACTTAAATCGTCTGCGAACCTTGAATTGTATCACAGATTATACAATGTTTATCAAATATATTTAATTGCTAATATATCTTGATATTTACTAACCTTGGTTAAACACGAAAAAATTCTATATCAAATAATTAAATATTGACCCTATTTTCTGTATATAGATAGTTAGACTAGACATCGATAGTAATAAGTAGTTAGGTAGATAAATACTGGTCGTTAGAAAAAGTTCTGCTACGAGTATAATACAACCAAAGAAAAGTCTTTCATTAAAATGATTTCAATGGATTAAGATTACCTCAATACATTCTTAAAAGCTTTTGTTACAAAAATCAACATTATTTCAAATCAACAACATTTGGAGCACATTTCACATTATTATAATCCTACTATCTCCACTTCAAACAGTTATATACGTTAAAAATCATATATCTTATTATATTTAATGGTATTACGAAAATTTTGCAATGAGATCAGTATACTATGTTCTATATGTTTAATAACCTGACTAAAACTGTGCTCCCAATTAAAATTTTATTCCATGAATGCAACAACCTTGTTATAAATTACTCTAAGGTAACCACGCAAATTGCGACCTCATGTAAAAATAGTTTGCGAAGGAAAGGAAATTGCATAATTATTAACATACCTACTTCAGACTTTAATGAACGCCATCGCATGTTCCAATATGCGATTGAAACTGATTCATATAATAAGATCATATTAATGAATCGCCAATAGTGAGTGTAGGGAAGAATTTATTTGGACACTGTTTACACCACCGCGGAAATGAACGATATTTTGCAATGAAATTGGCAAGGAGGCTTAATGAACTGTACAGTAATTATATAACATCCAAATTAATTTCGGCCTGTAGCTAGGGGATTCTCGAAGATTCGGGGATTACTCGGGAGACGCTAGACCTTTTTTTGGATCGCATTTAGTTTGTGAGGCAGTTTATATGAAACAGAACATACATATATATACATATATAAATATATATACATATATACATACATACATAATATATTACTTCGCTTTTTCATTATACTTAAAGGAACATCATTTGAAATGATTTAATACTACATTATAAAGATTTACGTAAATAATATACGATAAAAAAGGAATAAAGTGTATACATATCGTTAATTATATATCTGTACATGCACACATACGTATAAATAAAATAAGACTGTCTGTTTGTCATATTGGAAATAACGTTTTTACAACATGTAGATGAATATACATATACGTATACCGAACATACACCAAAATAACATTTTTTACCAATGTTGTCTGTCTGTCTGTCTATTTGTTTAGGATAATCTCTGGAACGGCTGGAGCGATTGAGACGGGATTTTCACTCGTAGATAGCTGATGTAATAAGAAATAACATAGGTTGTTACTTTTTTGCAATCTTACCATACATTGTACCATTGGGATTCAATAGAAAATCTAATTTACGCGAGTGAAACTGCGGAACGCAGTAAGTATTCCTAAAAATGTTAAAGAAACTAAACCATAAATTTAAACTCAATATTTCGTATAAATAATAGTAAGTGTCGAAAAACAAAAAGCTTATTATTATATAGCTGACCCATAATTAAGATTAATTCTCGTCATTGCATCGCCCAATTGCTTTTTAACGTTATACTGAGGCGAAAATAAATTAAATTCAAGAAATTGGGTCACGGGAGAGACTATTACAGGTCGAAGATTGGGGTTAAACGCCTTTAACTAGTTCTATATGTATTAGTGTCAGCTTATAAATACAGTAAATTTGGTAGTAATTTGCTCTATTAGATACCAATAACTTATAGACAACTAGCTGCGCCCCGCGGTTTCACCCGCGTAAGTACATATCCCGTAGGAATATCGGAATAAAAAGTTGCTTATATGTTATTCCAGTTGTCCAGCTGTCTTGGTACCAAATTTCATTGCAATCGGTTCAGTAGTTTTTTCGTGAAAGAGCAACAAACACACACACATCCTTACAAACTTTCTTATTTATAATATTAGTAGGATAGGAGGATATTTTACAAATACTCAATGAAACATATCTTCTCTTCATATTTTACAAGTTATGTAGAATTCAAAATAATTATTACATGAAATAACATGGAATCTAATGAAAGGAATCCAATAATATATATGCTCTAGTGTTTATCGTAATACTAAAAAGATCTTCTAAATTCACAGAAACTAATTAATCCAGGAAGTTCTGAAGCTATATTGACTTAAACCTGAAAACTTTTTAAATTTAAAAATAGAGCTAACTCGTGGTGGGTAATTTAATTTCTTTTTTTTTTTAATTTCTAACTATGGAGTTGGTATTGAGAATCCACTAACTCAAACTATTTTAATCTCAACTTCTGCATTATTCTAAGTTTTATTGGTATTCCGTTTTCTTGTCAGCTTCCTTAATGAGCTTTCTTGATTTTTAATTAAAAGCCGTCTAAATAAGCAAAAGAAACATCCCTAATTATAGGAAACTAGCAATTACTTCGCTTTTTTATCTAACCTCGCTCGCACCCCTTTAAGAATTTATCTGGCCAAATTTTTTTCATTACTATTTACTGTTTATTATTGTGTCGTAATTCGTTCATATTACTTTACTAATACTGTTAACATTATTTATTCTAATCAAATACATATTAATATTTTCATAGGCATTTTCCATGAAAATATTAAAACGCATCTACGTCGTATTTATTTATGCTTTTTCTTAACTTTTAAGTGATTACATTTTAACTAGCCCCAACTTATGTTACATGTCATTTTGATGCAGTTTGTAATTTTTCTATTGTTTTTACATTGTTTCAAAGATATCAAAACAGTCCAGAGACAATTAATGATATAGAAATGTTTAATTCGCTCAAGGAATATTTAAACCTACTCATTTCCTAAGACACATGACCTAAATTCGTTGTGATATACAAAAATTTTAATTACTTGATAAAAAAAGCTTTAAAATGATACACGATTATTTTTGGTCATTGTACGTGGTGACATGGGTGGCCAAAATTTTATTCTAAATCTGTGATAAAACCACAATTTACATGTCTCATCAGTCCTAGTATAGAGTCCCAAGAGAGTCCTTACTAATATTTTTTCAATATTACATAAAAAAAAATCGCCAATCCAAAACGTGTGTCTATCCTATTATATTAAACTCATATAAAAGTTGTAAAATCATTTTTACGCCTTAATAAAAGAAAAGCCATTTTATTCGTAACGAAACGAGGGACATTAAAGGTCCTTTACGAGTTTCTACGTAGTTATTAATGTCTGTAATGTAACAATAACTAATGTGTTGTTTGTGCAGGATATTTAAATCATCATCATGATCACGTCCTAATGTAAGTAATTCGTCGATAACGCAAACATAAAAACCTAGCTTTCAATATATTGAGCAAGTTAAAATGGATGTAAAGAATACGAAATAAGGTATTTATCACAAAATCTGCAGAAATCCTCGAGCCTCTGTGTTCTATATGCATTTTAAGTTCTGGTGTTTAGTACTAGAGAAGTTTAAAAAATCTCATTCACCCTGTTAGACAGTTTTTTTTCTGTATCTGTCTGGATCTGTTCCCTTTTTCTGATGCTGCATGCTTACCAATATCGAGATTTGAAAGTATATTATAATTGAAATAAAGCTTCACAATAATGATTTAAAAAACTTTTCCGATATCTAATAGCACTTTGAAATGCTTACCTATAATAAATTCATATCTCATACACGCGAAACCAGAAATGGTTTTAGTTTATTAGGGTAAAGTTTTTTAGCCAGTCGGTATGAGTCAATATAAAGCAGAAGATTGTTTGTATGTTTCTATCTCAGGACACACTGGATCGACTTCAATAAACGTTTTTATCTCAGTGAACACGAATTTCATGTGTTTTAACGATATAATGTTGAACACCAGTATTTTAAATACGCATTTAATTCAAAACATTCCGTGAGCGGCTATCACATTCAGCTCTTTACAAAATATCAAGGATAATACCATACAAACGGAAATACACCTTACGTTCACCATATAAAATCTAAAATGGAATACACAAATTAGGGGTGTGTTTATGTAATGTTTACTTAATCAAAGCGATTGAAATTGATTTCAAGTGAAGCTAATCCGTTTAAATATCCTTTCGGCTGATTGATCACGCTCATTGAATACACCAGAAGTACTTGGTATAAATTGAATCAGGCGTTGAACAATTCTTAATTATTAGCTATGTGTTTTATAGACCCCAAAACAATAGCCTGTTTTTTGTTTTTATCTGTTAGTATTTTAGTTACTCTATTACTGTATGTTCGTCAATCACGTAAAAAAAACTGAACAGATTTTGAGAAAATATTATATGCTGATATATTATGCTCGATTTATAGGTTACCTAATCGAACAAAAAAAAGGAAAGATGATAAAATAAATTGGCAAATATGAAGTGATCTTTATAAATATAATAGGGGCTATAAAATAGGTTTAAGGTTGAAATTAATAATTAAGAACTACGCTTCTAAAGTTGAAATACGGCCTCTTCAAAAATTCGTTCAAAACAAAATTATTTAGACCACTCGATCGAATCCGGACAGAAAGCTAGTTTTTAATATACGTAGGATAATATTCACAGTATGTTGGAGTAATAATATTTGAGTGCTGAAATATTAAAATAATAGGTCCCTTAATATACGAGGTTTAAGTTGTTCTAGTAAAGTTAGCCGGTACTTGGTGAAAGCGTATTGTAATCGTGGTATAAATCACCTATTACTAACATGACCGTTCCACTTCGGTGAACTTTATATAATGTCGACAATTCTACTTCAGTTTTGCGGATTGTATTATTAAATCCGTTGTATACGCTACTGGAAAACTGGGAACTCTGTCGCTATAGTGTATTTAGAAGAGTTTAATTAGAATGTGGGATAACATGACAGCTCACAAGATACCCTCATTTCATAGTAAAACCCATCCAATTAAACACAGCTCGTAGTGAAAAGCTGCAATTTTCCTTGTTCTATTGTCGGAAGGATAAACGGAAAAACTTTTGTTATAAAAATGATGTCTAATGAGTGCTTTTTGTTTGCTTCATGAAAACACTTTAATTTTTATATGTGTGAAACAATTTTTTTTTTTTATTAATTATGACATGCGAAACATTTTTTATTAAATATGACAGACGAAAAACATGCTTTCCGATTTCAAATTTCATTTTAAAGATAGCAAAAATCCATCATCAAACCATTATTTTCAACACGTCAACTTTATTTTAATTCAACTAATGATTATCTGTTTAATTCCTCTCCTTGATACCTTGATATTTTTAAAGATAAATAAGGTTATGTACGCTATCTCTGCTTTTTACGTGTCACTTAATACATATCTGACGGATGGGAAAGAGGGTCTGGGACGAATTGACCTTTACCAACACTTTAATGCCGTTATTGCTCATTGATTTTTACTTCATTTATTCAGAATCCCACTTCTATATTTTATTATAAAGTAAAGAGCAATACGTATAATATAATTCCGAGAATATCTGAGAAGAAATTGTATTAATAAATTGAAAAAAATTGTATTATACAAATGTAATGTAATATAATGCAGAGATTATAATTTATAAAACATAATTTGAGATTCATCAAAATGATTTAGCCGTAGGCACCGCTGCCTTAAAATATGAAAGCAAAATACGTTGCAATATTTTCAAGAAAACTGGGCACATTAATAATTTCCGAGTATTGCGTAACCCACACTTAAAAGCGCCTGAAGCGGGCTCCAGTTATTGTGTTCGCACAACGGCGGACCAGCTCGAAAATGCAACTTTGAACAAGCGCAAATGTACGACACAATTTGCACTCTATATAAATTACTACAGTGAGGAATAAAGTACCGTTCACTTAAATGTTTCTTGCGATCGATAACGTACAAAGAACTTTAACTAGAAAATGAAAATTCACCAAACACTGTCTTTCCACGACTAAATCTCAATGTAATAGAGTTAAAAGTTCGACAAGATTTGGTTAAAATTTTATTCTAGTTGCTACAACTTTGTTTTAGAGTTGCATTCAAGTTGTGATAACCGCCATAATAATTTATTTGACGTCTCCACTACTCCTTTATCAAACTGCAAATACCCACAATATGTACTCCAAAAATAAATAAGAAAAAATTATGATTACCGAGAATATTTTTCTGACTGCGCTTTTTTACGAGCACTGAAATATATATATAAACAGGCTAAGAAAAAAGCATGATTTGGAAACTGTTTTACTTTAACTTTAGGTATAATTTTAATTTTATATAACCTATTATGACCATAATTTTGTAAACGCTCACACAACAAACAAATAGCATACTTTCGAATAACTGTATTCTGTTAAACAACTACTGAATATTACTATGAAATAATTTTGATTACAACAATAAAAATTTATAAGTAGCTACGCCGTAAACCACAGGCGGCCTACGACGTAGACTATGATAGACTGCTACGAAAATAAACAGTTTGGGTAGTGCCTAATTTTTTCTTGAATAAGTATTATACCTCGATAGATATGAATAATATCAATTAATTAATCCTTTTATTATTTAAATAGTAGCTTATCTCGGCTTCATCCGCATGATCCCTGATAAAATACAAAACAGTTAAAAGATGTAGGTTCTAATGAAATAAATTTTTTAAAATAACAATAATAATATTATCATAAATTCTTAATTTCCCTTAACAAATCATTAAACTACTGAGTAGTATTAACGTTCTAAAGGTCTAGTTCTAGTGTCTGAAAAAGGTCGTAAAAAGACCTGTACTACAGATCACTAGCACGTACAGATAAATAGCTTAGATCAAAATATAATATCGAGATCGAAATCACAATGTTTACGAGACAATTATAAATCAACATGAGTAGCAGTAACTCGACAGCTTATTATTTTGGCGATCTGTTACATCCCATTCGCACTGCCCCAAGCGACACTCTGCTGAATTAGGGCGAGGGTACATTATCTAGAAATACCGAAGCAGGGTTAATTTATTAACACTCCATTTGTACGATATAAACGCAATCGGCATCCACTTAAAATATGACTATAATGCATTACGTTAATGGCACCCAGATCGTGTGATTTCATTGAATTAAATCGTTCTCATTTTTGACACGTGTATCGCTATTTGCATTATTGATCGTTTGATCCGACATCAGTTTATAGAAGTGTGTTATTGCGATTGCTATGTTAGTTTTTCTCGATGCAAAAATATCACAGTTACCTTGGATGTATACACAAATGCTTTAACGTCTTTTAAAAGTATTTATTTGATAGCACGCATCCCCTTGATGCATAGATCTGTGATGTTTATAAGGGACTAGTCGGAGCTTCGAATTCTGGTAGAAATAAATAAAGAATATATCTGATTGTCTAAAGCTGAATTTCTATTATTTTCTTATTTTTATTAGTGCATGTATATTAGTGCCTGTAAAGAAAACTAATTATGTGCATCTGTTTATATACCACAAGGATTAATAGACTTCTCTTTTATTATCACTGTTATTGGTAGTAAATAAAAGGTTTTCCTTCTCCGATTTAGTATAGCTATTTTGTTTCTCGACCCGCCAATAATGTATTAATGCTTGTTACCTTTTGCCCGGGTTGTCTGGAAAAGATCACTTCTGAGTGATAAGGCCGCCCAATAAATTGTACTCTTTTTCTTTTTTATCTTGTTTTTAATATTTTTTTTTTAAGTTTCCTGTACAATTTTTGTTGAAGAGTAATAAATAAATAAACACATATCCTTTTATTCGACATTACGATTTAGTTTGTTACATTACACAAACTGGATAATAATAACTACATAACTACATTCACGTAAAAAATTCTTAACTTGGACACACATTGAGTCTAAGAATATTGCGGGAAATAATATAAAACATCACACTCTCGCCGTTAACCCGAAGGTTAACATCAAAGGATGGTCCATATACTGCGCTTCAATGAACAAGATAAACATCTTTCAAGGATTGACAAGAAACTGGCTCAGGCTGTCAATTAATACTTATTATAAACGAGTAGACAGAAAGTATCAAACAAGAGTCATACTGTAAAGTTTTGAAATGTTTGCTATGAAAATTGGTTTTTATTCAATAATTAAGCTATGGTAAATATTATCGGATTTCCATAAACTGTTATATATTCAGTGTATTGCGATTTTTAACAACTACTTAAAACAGTGAGTATCAAATTTATCAATTTCATAGATGAAAGGATGATGTTAAATGAACAAGAATTTCGAAGTACTATGCTACTTAAAGAATTGTTTCTCATTCCAAAAGATGGAAAACATGAATCGTTAAAATCAAAGTCGTTGTAGTGTACAGGCTGACACCTAGTTAGGTAAACATCGTTGCAGACGTAATTACTCTTTACGACTAAGACTGAAGGCGTGCTAGTTTACAGTACTCGCACAGAATAACTTATGAATCTGTTGCCATCCGCTTGCTGTGTCGCTATTTGTATAAACGTGAAATATAAATGAACAGTATAAAAATTTTGTCTAGATAAATTTATTATGACTGCTGAATCTGCAATTTGAATACATTAGAAATCATTTTATTAAATCCTGAACGTACGTATATTCGTTCGGCTAGAAAGGGTTACAATCCGACATAATCTGACGTCATCTGACGGCAAAAATATATTTGTTTTTATATGTAATAGTATTAGATAAGTGTATCAATATTTATAACTCAAATGTTTAGTTTATTTAATACTACAACATGTAAATTGCCAATCTGGCAGTTGAAGCCACGTAAATTCGATGTATACCAATATACTATTACAATTATAATGACAATACAAGGAACAAATCAGCCTTTTCTCACACAATGGCTTCTAGAATATCTTTCCTATCTTCACTTTTTAAACAAAACACGGACCGTGAAATAAATTTACGTATTGTATTTAACATGTGATATATACATATTTGGAATTCTCTAAAGCTTTTAATAATAACGCTATATGAAAATTTATGTCAGGAAGCACATATGGGTAAGATCAACACTAGAACTGTTATGATTGTGATGCTAATAATTATGTCTTTTCTTTCTATATTTAACCTCTTTGTATAGATAAGTTGTACATAAATTAAGTAGATTTCAAAGAAAATGCTTATTACGTTTTACGCAACATTTAAAACCGAAATATACTTACACAACTATATTATTAAAATAGATACCAAATAAATACAAAGTAACATGAAACAAGAAGAGCGAAAGGGATTAAATAGATAATTTGTAGTGCAGAACCAACAACCCCACAGTTCATACTATAACTGAGTAATAAATAAACAAACAATTCATTCTATAATGATACAATTCCACGCAATAGAAATACAGTAAGAAGATAAGCTATAAATTATCTATTATCTATTATATAAAAATTCGCTATCATTACGTTTTAATACTGTTACAAATAGTATTTTCATGTGTTTTATTTTACGCGAGTATTATGCATTTAGAAGATTCCCCGTGACTACGCTCGCTGTAAAGTGTTCGAAACGTCGGGTTAATAATATAATTAATAAATCGTTAAAAACCCGTTAAAAAGATTTTAAATCTATGTTAATAAATACGTCTATAACAACTTATTTGTGTCATATGTTCCATCCCGCTTATAATATGTTGTAGACGTTCCGTAAAGTGGCGCGTCCTTAAAATTTTATTCTTGATTCTCGAACTCGTATACTTATCGATTATCGATTCTACATTTCTCTTTCTAAAAAGTTTCTCTCTGATGATTTGAGACTTGTACTATAATAATCAGTATATTATAGATATTGTAATAAAATACAAAAACATTTCAATGTATGAATTATAATTTACGATGGGAATAATGGAATTATTTATTGAATTAATTTTATTTCAAAAGTGTTGCGTAGCGCCACTAATTGGGATTAGGGTTTTAATGTGATTTTTACTTGTGTTTTTACAATTGATTAAAAACTTCTTTATATTGTTAGGTACGCTTAATTGTTTTTGGCACAAAGAATTCTTCGTTGATCGTTTTGTCACTGTGGATACTCAGTGAAGGTGGTAAATTCGATTATAAAACCATAGACGACGCCGACAAGTCTCTCCAGCCAGTGAGCTCACAAGCTTGCCACTCTTATTTTGTATCCGTGACGTATGAATCCGTTCACTTATTTTAGTCTGGCAACCCCGACGCGACGGCGCCAACATTACCAGCTTGATGTGAATAACAGAAAAATACTTGAAGGAAAAATAATACGATTCCATCCAGTCATTCTTTTGCAATCGCGGAATTCAGCGACATTTATTTTTTAAGAGAGCAATAAATAATGGCGGGACCCAGCGACATCGTTTATAGAATGCCAAAACATTTGTATTGTTTTCGTCTATGAATTATTATTTTTCTGGACTTGTGTATTAATTCCTCTAATAGCCCAAAGTTGTTCAGCATTGTTTTAATAACAAATTTTAATTAAAACAAATGAATAAAATTGAAAGATAAAAATATAAAATACAACGTGTAATAAACTGATGTATGTTACGCATACAAGTGACATTACACTGTAATTCAGGTTAAATTGATGTCTTATACCGTAAAGCCTTTCCGTAGTCAAAGAAAGAATGAAACTATCTTACTTTACTTATCTTAAAAATACTGTCCTATACAAAATACTATACCAATGTTATCTCTAAATCATTGACTGCTAATGACTGCACACGAGAGCAATTGTTTCATAGCACCAAACATGAAGTAGCAAGTGGGTGACCGCATCATAAATTTGGCAAGGTCATTTATTGGCCAGACGGCGCCACCCTGACATACTTGAATCGGCTGCCAACTAGGAGCAATCATATTTTTTATGTATAAAATTAGATATCGATATAACAAACATATCCGCGAGGTTGTGAAGCGTGTCCTTCGTGCATAAATAACACGAACAGAAACAAATAATAATATTTGTATCTAAAACAGAAGGAGAACAAAGCAATCTTCATTTCAATTATGGTTGAAAAAGACTAAATTATAGCCTTTATAACCTCATAACATCAAGCTACAATGAATGCAAACGAAATTGCATGTATCAACTAATCATAAATATATAATAAAATCATTTTATCGTCTATCTGATTATTGGTTCTTTATTATATAATAAATAATTATCGCTGTCTGCTTAGATACAATTAAGAGAGACCGATGATAATTAATATTTAATAGCAAAACGCGGCGCGTATCAAGTATCACCATTTAATTATTAAGTACTTCTAAATCGTTCGAAAGATCTTTTGGTTATTTTTTGCTCATTCAAACATTGCAAATTTCATGTCATAAGTACATAACAGTTAAAGTCAATATAATCTATGTTAATACAGACATAAAACTGTATTTCTTTACAAATTGAAATATAATGTATTACCCTTCATATATAGTTGTTTATTCGGGATTTAATTAACTTTATCAATAATTTTATATTTTTTCCTATTTTCAATAATATTTGAATATTCTAGACAGTTGAGTAGATTTTTCCCATTTAATATATTATTAACTAAAACAACTATCTTTTGATAATATAATTACATTGAAATTCTAAAAACGTAAAGGAGGCTATTCAGTAAGCTTTAGTTTTAATTAAGTTACTCAAAATAAATCAGCCACACTACCAATAGACTTCATGTTGAAACTTTATTATTAAAAATGGCCGCTTTAGAAATTATTGTTAAATATTATATATAATATTCTTTTTACCTTACTAATTTGAGTTAAATGGGCACAATCTCGAAAGTAGGACAGCGTAGTAAAGATGCAGTCAAAGGTGAATCAAGCTCTTCAAAATGAAAACGACGTAATCAAAGAGATATCAGCGTTGGGAAAATGAATTTCCGTGTTAAGGCAATGGCTCTTTAATTCTATGAGTAGCCTGTTGAACTCGCTTTGACTTTAAGTTTTAAGGGATTTTTTAATTGACGGACTACTGTCTTTCCATACCTTAGGGCTATATTTAAAAAACAGTGTTTTTATATGAACGAAACTTTACGATTGGGGATTACTTTGAATGATATTTTAAAAGTCAATTATTGAAGCCCGAAGTGGCGAACGACTTTGTTGAGAATGGCTTCAAAAGAAATTCACTAATTTTATCTAAATACCAACATATAGAATTTCTACATCACGTCCTATAATTTATGTATCTAATAAATAACAATATATAACATTTCATAATTTACTGTTTACTGTACTCAAATGCGTATTAAAAATGTTTCGTATTAATATTCTTAAGTACATGTTATTCTCAAAGTTTCAAAGGAGTTGCTAAACTATAGTAAAACTATATTTCGAGTAGATTCCCAACATCACTTGATCTCTGATACGTACACGCTGCCTTGCCAATAGAGATCTTTCTATTCTGGTTTTTCGAATAAAGCGCGGGCGGGTCAATCTATCTAATTGTTACATGAAACCCACGGGTATTGAAATATCATCCCTTCACTTGAAAATAAGCATTTTATACCGAATCAATTTGCAAAACGCCCACGGTCCTTAGCAATATGAGGTACAAAATTAGTTGTTATCTTCGTATATAAAACGTTGTTTAAGTGGGCGAGGGCTTACGAAGACCTCGTGCAATATTCGTTTATATCTGAACAATCAACTCCTACTCGCCTTACGAGAAATAATTGCAAAATCGTTCTGATAAATGCTGATCTTCTGAGAAACGCCTTCTTAGACCAGAGGCCATATCAAACACGAGAACTTGATTAAATACGAGTTTAAATTTAGTTATATTAGTTATACTTATAATTAGTTTTCAAACTAGGCTATATATTCTATATATCATATTTAACTCTCATCCATACTTTAGATTATTTCGTTTATAAAAGGTAAGGAATCGTGATAAACTTATGATTTAGTTTTACAATACCATATTATACGCTAAATCATTTTACGACCAGCAGCAGCACTCTGACAATTGACACAAATTGTAGTAGAATAGAATATTCTATGTATGGGATTGATATATAGGATGTCCTACTGTTGGGATGGATGTACCATGCTCAACGGAACTTATAGTTATTAATACGCGGATTACAAAATAATACTCATAAAATACCCTATGCATTTTACTTTACCAAGCTTACGTCTAGCAATCCTACGCGTTAGGAATTGGTAGTCAAGAATTTAAACAATTCTATTTTTCGAGAAGTGCATTCATCTGTATTGAAATCATGGAAAGGTTAAACCAATACGATTGACATTGTAATACGCATTGTTAAGATATAAATGATGAAGCATATGAGATACGTATGCCATGTGTCAGTATGAAATATACGTATGAAACATAATGAAGTCGGATATCTGTTAATCTTTAGGCACTTACCAAAAGGCGGTTCAAATCTGCAGTCGAGGAGCAGAGCATGGCCCGTGGGTCCGGTGGTGCCGACCACGGCCCCGCCGCGCATCATCAACTGTGCCTCCAATTCCACCCAGCGACCGCCACACTCTTGCTGCGGGAAACCAACCAGAACAAGTTCAGTTTCACAAAACCTCCGTTCGGAATAGACAAAGCAAAATTATTAACATCTGAGGGTAGCGAGTGACGCGATGTATTCATGCGGTCGGAGGGAGCGCGGGAGTCGTTGTCGAGTCGTCGTAGTAATGTTGAAAAAAGACGTCGTCTGTCGCCTCTCATGTAATCACGTAATTCTCATAATTTACTTTATATACAAAGCACTTGACGGGATGTTTCGGTTGCTTTTTAATTGTTTTGTATTATCTAATAATCATAACGCCGCGTTTGTGTATCGCGAGATTCGGTGCGTTATAAATCTAGTAAGGACGACGTACTTAGTTATTTCCATACTTTTTTACATTATTTTGTTACATCTCGTTACATCTAGTATCCCTTAATATAAAGTATTCCTCCTGAGAGTGTTTGTTGTGTGCATATTTTTTTATACTGTTTTGATCGACCCACCTACCACATGCATGTGCTATGCAACTTGTTAGAAGGGATGAACCTTAACGCTAACGCTTAATTAAACTAGCTGCGCCCCGCAGTTTCACTCGCATAAGTCCGTATCCTGTAAGAATATTTGGATAAAAAGTTGCCTATATGTTATTCCAGTTGTCCAGCTATCTACGTACCAAATTTAATTGCAATCGGTTCAGTAGTTTTTGCAAACACTTTTTGTTTTTTTTAGAGAAGCAAACACACACACATCCTTACAAACTTTTACATTTATAATATTATTAGGATTAGTAGGATATTAAAATATTGAGATTAATATTATAGTAGGATAACATATATTTACTCCGAATATAACGCATGCGAGGCCGCCAGCAAAAGCTAGCTTTTACATTTAAATTATTACTACAGCTATTTTTTATCTATATTTCACATTTTTTGTAAATTTTCATTATTCATATAATTATATTTTATAAATAATGCATGTTCAAATGCATAAACTACATAGCTTACGATGTATTTGCCATTTGTTTAGACCTACAGAATAGTGGTGGGTGGCTTTCGACTTCAATCATAACTTCCTAGGTTCGAGATGAGATGGCGAGAATTAAAGAGTTATTTTTTATTACAGCTACAATCGGTTAAGGAAAATATCGTGAGGTAACCAGACCGTCCAAGTACTGCAAAAGTGGACATGTGGCGTCTGCCATTTGTGCCTGTAGCTGCAGTGGGAACAAATATGTATAGACTGATGATAAATAAGCTGTGTATTTTGTCTAGTGAATTCAAATGGTTAAATTAAGAAAGATATTGTTTAAAAAACACTCATGCAATTGAAACATTAATTGAGAGATTGCCTTTTAAATATAGACAGTCACTTTTTCTAATATTCTTTTCGATAAAAAGTAATTTCAATAAAATGTAATCACAGTTTGTCATGTCTGTGTTACATTAATGCTTCGATACTATCTTTGATAATATGACATATACATACTATCGAAAGATAACAGAAATATATCAGTGGGACATTAGATTAAAGTTTCTAATGTACACAACTAATTATTTAACACGGAACCTTATGTTTTAAAATTTCTTTCACACATAAGAGCTCACACACTCACTCACATCAATTTCTTCTCTTACGTTTTAAAATTTCTTTCACACAAACGCTTTTCACACATCAATATCTTCTGTAAGTCTTACTTACGTTGTCGCCAAGGGCCAAACTTATTTTATTATTTTATTCTATATATTATTAGGATATAACAAATTCTTACCTCGTCATAAGCAACTGATGTAAGCGGAAGGTAGTGATAGCCAAGTGCGCGGTCCCAAATGACACCTTTGTTCCACACTTCTATCAGGAGGCCCAGGTTGATGTCGTTTATTTCACTAAAAAATAAATTAACACTTTAAAATTATGTATATTACTTATTTACTTACGTAATAAAATATTTAAAGATAAAAAGTTTGTTAGTTTTTAAACGATAATCTCAGGAACTTTTCCGATTTGATTTCATTCCTGTGCTAGGTATTCTATTTATGGAGGCGATAGACTATCAGGGAGAAACCGCACGGCACAAGTAATCAAAAATATGCATTTAACAATACACGTAATGGATATTGAATATGACTTCACAGTTATCGTAGTTAAGATTTTAATACACCCTGTTATCTTTAATAATTCATCATACAGTTATAGTGACTTTTATAATAAGTAGCGAAAAGATTGCATAATATAGATAATACAATATGTTTGTACTATATTAGATGATCAATTTTGGATAAGTTTTCCTAAACAAAACCCCATATACAAAGCAGAAAACCACAAATTACTCTTAATTTACAATATTCAGATATCTAACAGACCCTTAATAACTTGATCGCAAGCTTAATCTAATAGATCGAACGATCCGCCTAGGCCGGAAAAGTACCGCGTAATTACATTTAAATGAGCGCTGCTTCAGTATATTGAACATTTTCGTAGGCATTCCCAAAGCTAAAACAATCAATCTTATTTTACCCGGATCGCTGTCAACAATTTACACGAACCTATTTAAGATTGAATCGAAATGAATAGAATTTACAATTTAATTAGAAAGTTGAAAAATCTCGGTACAACACATTTCGCGTAAATGGCCAATAAAATGTTGAATATATTAGGGTATCGTAAACCCACTCGATTTCGGGCGGGTTTTCTCGATTCGCATAACATACGATACTGATATTGGGATACATTTAGTATTGAACCACGGCAACGCTCCGTAGTGTTGCCAATTGAATCTGCCGATCTCCGTTGTAAACGATTCGGGAAAGTATATGTAGGTTGGTGTAGACTGTAGGTATATAAACTTGTTAATGTGTACAATGTTTTGATAATTTGTATCGTCACTTACTTTTACACGTTTTATAAGACTAATGACATATTATTTATCTAAATATCATTGGTAATGAAATTAATCCAATAACTTTTTTTATACTAACAACTTAAAACGTAAATATCAATCTGTTATATGGCTAAATTCCTTACTACTATAGTAGTAACTAGTAAGTTAAATAAGTATGATATAAACTTCGAAAATATTACTTTTTACGTGTCCACACATTATCGTATAACAGAATCCTATATGGGGATTTATAATTGCCTTAATTGCAACAATTTGATCACATTAACAATATTAACTATTTATCTAATGTAAACATTCTGTTTTATCGCTATAGTTTTCAAATAAACGCAAAATATAGTAGAATAGTCTTATCAGCTATCATGAGATCGATGTGTTATCTACTGGGAGGTTCGATATTTTTGTTGTACAGCCAATTTTCATTAACAAACTGATATCAACAGATATAAAATGAAGCCACGCGTTGCATAGATAATGAATTATGAATTATGAATTAAATGTATTGCATTTCCTGTCATGTTAAATATAGGAAAGTATGTAAGTTACAGCTTTAGCCTGTTTTCCGGTTTCAACGGGTTTTGCCTAGTTAAAACTAGTTTAGTAGTGAAAAAATATTGTTACTATCGTTTTAAAAGCTACAATATAGAGTATGTTATTGAGTATATATACTGAGGTTTATTTTGGTCCATTTAGATTGCTTAGAGTGGGAAATAATGATCGATTCTGGGACTCGTCGGTTGCTGCCGCGGCACGCTTGCTTCGGTCGTTCGGCTTGTGTATTTCACAGGTAACCTAACACGCCCGTCGTATACAGTAAATAACTCTACAATTATTGCTTAATGTTTAACAGTACGTTTAAAAATTATTGTAATATGTTGAAAAGGGTAAAGAGTAAAGTTGTAGAAAAGCGATGTCCCCAAACACCGAAGATATATTGAAATAATGGAAAATTAATTATGATTATTCGTTTAGTCATATAACTTCCACGTCCAGTTACTAAAAGTTGTTGTTTGTAGGTTTTTTTTACCCTAATTACAGAAAAGACAGACCAATACAGTGAGCCGAAATCAGTATAAATGGTTACGCTAAAATATATCCTTATAAACATTGCCAATCACCAAAAAGCGCCTAGCTAATGCTCAAGATGGTTGAAGCCAATCAAACTCCGTTACATTCGTATAAATCAAGTTAATGGAGCCACGTCGTACATTGACAAACACACCACATGTATATACATAACCATTACATTAGCTAGCATCTGTTATCTTTCCTTTATAAGAGACAGAAGGGAAATTCGATCTTTTTTTGTCATTATTGTAAACGGTCTTCGAATATAACCGACACCAAATGGGTCATGCACTGATTAGATTTGTAACCATAATGTTTTCACATTTGAAAGTGAATAAAAAGCATTGCATAACGGTGATTTTGAATAAAAAATTTCAGATTAGGAAGCTATTTAGGAACTCTTAAACACATGTATGTATATCAATTATATGTCTTAGGTACTTGTACGTTTATCATTTATATTCGAATGTATAATATAATTAATTTTATTTATAAACTTATTCATAAATCCAATTCGAATATTATATTGCTCTTTTTCCTGCCACGGCTTCAATTTCAATCTTGTTACCCGTGTCTTATTGAACTTTCCTCATAGGAAATTTTATAGGAAAAACGTTAAATAATTCGAGCTTGTTGGCAAAGACAGATTTATTGGGGTCTGTGCCAGCACGACCGTAGTAAATCTTTTAAACAGTAGGCGAATAGCAACAGACACGTGATAGACAAATACTAAGCCATTCGATTTTGGTTACGAGCCTCAGAAAAGAAACAAATCTTCGAACTTCTTCGAAACCGTATTGGTTCGCTTTCTGTATCAATTTTCATTGCATTCCAATCATCAGTTTACCTCTGATTCTTTATTTTTTATATAAATAATGTAATCATTGACAAACATTAAATAATAGAAGTATTAAATGGAAATATGAACACGTGCATTTTATACATAAAAGCATTAATTTAGAAAATGCATAAATTGTTCATCGTTATTTTATATACATATTTATCTTATGAAACAAAAAACATAACCTAATAATTTCATTCTACATTCAACAATTTGTTAAATTATACAGTAGCTCTTATAATGAAAATAATATGAAACGCAAGCAAAATTTCACCCATTTTTATTTCCGCACAGTCAACCGTACTCAGCATCAAAGTTAGAAAGGGTAGCGCATAAAGCCACCCATATCTAGACTTCTACAGTTTTATGTACACTCAATTTTGACTCATTAATAATAAATAATGCTTATTGACAAGGTTTGTGAATATAACTAAGTGGGCGACTTCGTCCAGGTGTTTATTTAAATATGACATAAATTTTCAAAGACAAACATTCATTTATTTAACTTGGCTTCGTTTAGAAGTGCTTTGAACTGTCAAAATAGAGAAAATTTATAGACGCAGGTTTAAAAAAGGTCTACAGAGAAGAGCGGGCATAGAACTATACGTTTCTCTTTTAAAATTATAATATTCATGTGCATATATAATAAGGATAACGAGTCCCTTCTGAATTTCAAATTTATTCGACCAACGGTTTTAGAGATTTCACAATAAATGATAGACCTTCCGCTTTATAAATTACAAGCTGCTCGCTAAGACCCCTTTCGAGTTAAATTTTTTCGTGTTTTCAAATATTTAACTGTCAATATCCTTACTCAAGTAGACACAAACCAAACATACCAAAGAGATTTAAATACTTTTAGCCACTCTTCCGTTGTAAGCTACACCACTAAAACGATTTTCTTTTTATATATAAATAGATGTAATTTTTATTTTAAATAATTGAACAAACAAATAACGTCTGAAATAAAAGTTTCAACTATATGTACCTAAAAAAAATCTAGGTCTTAACAAAATGTATCACAAAGGCTTTCTATTCCTCTTCGCGTTATAATAACTCTAAACGCAGCTTAACTAGTAGATAGTTAAACCCGATTATTCCATACATCTACTATAGCCTAAGACTATACGATTCAGCCCCGACTACCTCGGCTCCCTAATTGCAGCTATTCAGTGTGGAACAAAAAGGCTTGGTACGTCATTATAACATTAATGGCCCACATTTCTATATGAATCGTCAGAGAAAATTTGCAATGGAAATTTTTCATCTGAAGTTGCACTTGATTGTAATTCTCATCAGCGGCTAAAAACTTAATTACAATGTTGAACGTTTTAATTGATTTTGTCGTGTTACGTCGATTTGTATTTTTATTACGATCACTATTTTAAACATTTATGTGTTTAATTAAAAGAGTCGGCAATAACCTTTGTGATTTTTAAACATACCTTTACATATCATAATCATCCAAAGAACTGTCCTGTAGTTTTCAAGCGACAAAATACCATGAATTCATTGATATAGATGTCTCTCTCAACTAATACTGGTACATTTAATAAGTTAATTTATTAATATATTGTCTTTTTTATTTACTTTATTTATATTCTATTTAGATATTCCAAAGGTATTTCCAAGAATATTAAATAATTATTTACTTATTTATTCATCGCATCGCCGTAACAATCGTATTTAGAAAAAATCAGTCAGTCACATGCTTTTGCAATAATACCTGAGAAAAAAGGCAAATTTGTACAAAAACGAAACCATAGAATAAAAACTTAGACCACAGTGAGCACAAAATGCAATAGAATTCTCATAAAAGAAAGTAATCTTGTCTAAACTCTCTTTAAAATGCGGATTAGTATTCCATTCAGTGCAATAGAATATTCTTTTTATAGTAAAAGAACGTTTGCGAAGGATTCTTTTATTACTCGCAGAAGCGTTGAGATCGACCTTTGTTATAAAAAGCAGGCTTGATTCTATTTGTATATTTTCACTCCCACGTGGGCTTACAAGTGCATTCATTAATGCAAAAACAACGTTATTCGCTTCCCCTTGATAACTTGTTTCCCGCTGATATAATATTTTATAGAAGGTGACGCAATTAACTGATTATTGCTAAGTTATTACGTGGCAACTAAACTCTCAAGTACAGTTATTGGTACATGGAATGTTCTCGTAATTCATTGCATATAAAATATATTTCTTTTATAGCCTTTTTATAAAACTTTCATTGACTATTGATTGAGTAACATTGTTTGACAACATCACAACAGGATACAAAAATAATACAAAATCAAAGAAATCACCGTCAATAGAACTTTATAAAGGTATAATAAAATTATATAATTACGTGGGGTTCTCTCAGACTATCAAAATTTGAATGAAATCATCAAAATTAAAAAAATTAAACGAAAACAGAATAGATCGCCATTTGTAATAATTCACTTAATAGCCTATGAGAAAGAAGCGTGGCAACTGGAAGAGTAAAGAGTACTATGTAGTATCTAGGGCATGTTTTGTATAAAACCATAAACCTAAAAATTACATTTTTCGTATAGGAACTAGGAACGTTTATTTATGTACGTTGTATAATTTAACGTTATATTTGGGTCCCCATTCAGAATTCAATAATTTTTTATACAATAACATAATCAAGCAAAAATATAGACAGAAAACAGTATCATAAAACTATTTGCTCTAGCTCAAAGGAAATCCCCATTGGCATGAAATAATATAAACAATAAATACATATTTAATTTTTAGTTTTATAGCATTGAAATGCTTTATAAATGAGAAATTTTGAAAGAATAGAAAAAATTTGATCACGAGGCAGGATTCGAATCTTTTTCTATTTTTTCTATTCTTTCAAACTTTCTCAATAAATACATAATCATCTATTGGACGGGATTTCTGAAGATCGAATTATGCTCAGAGTTTCTAAAACACCAAAAGTATAAGTACAGTATTTAGGTCCTGATTAGTCACCTCTGTATTACCTATTTAAACAAATTACCTGCTACCTTATATTCTTATGTACACCCTTATTTAATGGAACCCATTATTTTATATTTTTTTCTTAAGCGTACTTTTGCAGCAATACAGCTTTTTCAGTCTGTGTGACAATAAAATAGTACACGAATATCAAAAATAATATTCACAAATCAAATTCAATGGACCACTCATCGTGTTCCGCTAACATATTTTTATTATATTTTCTCATTCACAACTTGTTATGATTTCCATAACAAAACATCACATGACAAGCTATTTGGCCCTTCACTACATGAAATTGCTATTTGATCACCTGAAAGTGATCGATTTTATATTAAGAAAGACATTTATCATCATTTGGGAACCTAATTTGTTCGTAAATTGAAAATGAAAATGAAAGATTTACAATTAGTTACTAAAGTTTGCTTAAAGTAAATTTGAATCAGCGCAGAATTAAAATGCTGAATAGTCGAACTAAACTAGAACGATAAGACGAGGGTACGAGACCAGGCGAGCGTGGAGGAAATAAATTGATTTTTCAATTTATTTGCGCATTATCTATACCACTACCCAAAACAGTGAAAAAAAAAATAGCGAGAAAACCGGCATTACAAATTAAATTTTATGATGATCTTTAAAAAATGTGTTTATCCCATTATCACATGTTATTCACAAATACGCGCATGCTCATGAAATTATACAAGCTAATGCCTGTATAATTTCAAATGTAATGATGACAAAAATGTCCCCCTGTGAAAGCAGACTAATTGACCTGATACCAGGAAAGGTACACTATGGAGTGTTCTTGTGCTGTATGGAAGCTATTCTTTTGAAAAAGACAGGGAATGAATAGCTTGTTCAGAGGCACTTGTTGTTTTCAAGCAAAACTGCACGAACTATCGCACGTGTATTAAAATTCATAGAATTTATAATGCGCTTTGCTTTTATAATTTAAAACTAACTTATACATTATTAAAACGTTAGATCTATATTGACGGAGGTATCTTTAAGAGAATAAAATAAACGGTCAAAGTTGTAGCTAAAAAATATTTCGTATAAATTAATACTGATATGATAATAGTTATCTATGCGGTAATACTGCCAATGTCGCCAGAGCATTCCCTTACCGCCTTCGATATGGCCTTTTTCAGAATTCTTTAATTAATAGTGAGATTAAGATACATATAATTAACTAAGCTGAAAGTTGATAAATGATAAAAAAATGATGACGTATCACTTTCCGCTCACATGAAACTTAAACTCGTTTGTTGCTTAACCTATTAATTGTGTTACGTTTAAAAAGTATATAAATATAAATTAATAATTGTATTTCATCTATAATTAATTCCATACAGAAATATAATACGTAAAAAATCTTTCTAGATGAAACTGACGAAGTGAAAAGTAAATGGGATGTAGTATAAAAGGGGTGGAATTAAAAGTATCCAAAGCACTTATTGCTTCATGTATATTTTAGTGAAAATATTTTTGCATTTGTACCCTAATTTGTAAACTTGGACTTACATACGCATTATACATAGTATATTATGTTTTTTATACCCACCCACGAGTAGGTATTTGATAAAATCATTATTTTTCTCCTTCTGGATCATTTATTAACTCGGAATAAGTATAATTAACTTTCAGAGCACGCAATCGTCGACCAAAAATATTTGTCACAGCCCTACTTCATTCATCTTGTCCTAATCTCAGACCATGAGACATCCGAAGAAAAATCATATTGGAAATATGAAAGAAGCAAACAGTAATCTTACGAAGGGCGTGTCAACTCTGTCAAAGATCACTAGGACTTATTCTGAGAGAAGCCCAGGTAATTCAATGTCTTAAAAAGTAAGTATATTTACAAGATAATTAAACTCAACAAAAATTATTCTTACAAATAATAAATTTTGAATAAAAGCTACTTTAGGGATGATGATGTTGTGAGAGACTGTTCTCGTTTTCTTATACGGCATTTCTTCAGTACACATAATTATTACTTTAGAACGCAAAACATTAACTTCAGTAACTCCTTTGTAATTTTCTTTTCACTCCATATAAAGTTCATTTCTCCAGTAAATTATCCTCAATCAAACAAAACGCTACAATTTAATGTAATCTCCTGCTACAAATTGTTTATTTCAATCTTAAGTTTCGCTATAAAACGAGAGTCAATTTCAGATGTCAAGGCCAAACTTATTTCTCCATCTACATTTAAAAGAGTATTCAACAGTTGTACAAATAAAGTGCAAAATGTCATGCACTTGCGCCTATATGAAAAACAATAGGAACACTCACAAAAGGAAGTCTTGCTCCCAGCATGGAGTTGGACCCTTCACTGTCACCGTCGTCGACTTGACATTCTGCAGCTTGAGTGTCACGTATGTGTTGAACTGTGGAGCTACAAACAAAAAAACACCTTATTATAAACGTCGAAAGCTGTAAATCACTAAGCTTATGTTCTTAAGATGGTGCATGTTAAAAAGCTAGTTTATTTGTTACTTCTGTACGACGGACATTCTTTTGAAGTAAAGATCTTTTTTAGGTTGGAGAGAAAACTTCTTGTATTACAAAGCTTACATTTTACAAGGACATAAACTCTGACATTTATGAATGTAAAGAACATTATATGTATTAATTAAAATAGAAGGCTAGTCAATATCTGATAATTAAAAGAAAAGTGACATTTATTTACCTTGAATTCCAACATAGCGCGCCTTTTTTACTGAAACAAGAATAAAACAATTATAATAAGGCTTTAACTTTTATCCTTTTAATGTCTCAGTTTGGTATAAATAAAAACTCTAACAGCAACCTGAAGACTGCGTAGTGAATGTATATATTTTGTTTATTATTTATCAAAAAAGTATTTTCTTTTCAAGATTACATAATATAACATGTTGTACATTATACTTTTCACTTACATATTAAAACTGACTGTAAAGTGCTTTATAAATATACAATTTTATTTCTTAATCGTAGTTTTTCGACCGCTTTAACCCGCCCGCCCTCACACTAATATTTTTACCATAATTTATTGAACTTAATAATATACGAATAGTGCCATATTTCTATTTTAATAATTTTGAATGGTATTAATGTTATAACAGAAAAAATTCAAAGAAATTGAATGCAAAATACTCGTAAAGCATAAAGCTGATAAAAATTGTCGCTCAAGAATTATACATAATATTGAATGGAATATGAAAAGCACTTAGAGCAACCCATTGTAACTGTTTAAAACACTGAAACTGTGTTTTATATAAAGTTGTTCAGATAGTGAATAATAACGACCCATATTTTTGTAAACATCACGGAATACTTCCATTAATTACTGAAAATTTAGGCACTAAAATGTATTCAGTCATTGAAAGTCGCAGCGTTTGAATATTTTTATTATTTTATTATGAAAATACTGGCGTATAATTGAGCGTTCTTTGTTATCTCGCTCTTGATCTGTATGTTTATGCTAATGGATAATTATGATGTATTAAAGATTTTAATACAAATAATATCGTATTATAAGTAATTCAATTTAAATAGAACATTCCAATTGTAAATTAAATTGTTTTAAGTGTATAAAATGTGGTGTATGAGTCATAAAAAAGAAATAAATGCGTGTAAGTTATCTTTTTAAATGACATAATTTATATATTTATATAATAATATAGCCGACAAATGTAAATAACAAACTGTAAGTCAAAGTTTATTTGTACTCAAAACTAGCCCAAAATGTAAGTGTATATTATTGCGTGATACACGTAATATACCAGAATAGCCTATTAAGATCGATCCATTCAAATTTCCATACCATCGTGTAAAAATTTAAAGTATTTTTAAACGAAGGTTCATTATATTAACACAACTACACGTACACCACAAAATAGCTCCAATTCAAGAAAATAATCAATTCTTTGTATAATGATATGCATACATACTACGGTATAAATGGCAAATAAATTGCTTTTTGAATGATGTTCCTTTATCTTTATGTTGTTTAAATGCTGCTTTAGTGACGTAAATGCAATATATTGAGAAAACAAATTGTCAAAATGAATGGAAAGCGTATATTGTGTGTCATATCCCATAAACAACAAAGGAGACGCGATCGCTAGAGTGGTATGTAAATACGGCCGGCACAAAGCAAGCTGTATAAATAAAAATTGGCGAAATATTTATACTGAGAGGTACCAACACTGAGTATCATAAAACAACGACAAAGCTATTATGCTAAAAGTCCGCTTTGAGAACGTGTTTTTGTCCCTATATCTAGAGACTCAGCTTATAAAGATGAAAGCGTAAGTTTCAAATGTTTAACGTCTTAGAAAAGCTTAAAGTAGGATATTAACTTATTGCATTTGTATTAACATTATTTATGAATATTTTAAGTTCTGGAAATTGCTGGAATAATTAAAATAATGAATGGTTTTTAAATGTAATTAGGTCGGGCCCAATAACCACCGTAGAGGTGGTTATGGTTTTTTATACATCCACAATACATTGAGTGTCGTATGAGGATGTTTTGATGTTTATTTCTAGTGTGTTTCTAAACACTTAATGACTTAATAACATAAAATTTCTAGTAATATAAGATCGGTAGCACGTCTATTTGTGATATAATAAACTAAAGTACAAAGATAGATATTAAATATTGATATACATAGTCGTTTGTGCACGTTTAATTGAAATCATAACGCAATCTGAAGATTTATAGCGTGTATTGTAAAAGAGCAATGGTAAAAATCTCAATGATAAGATGGCAAATATAATAAGGAAATTTTGATCTTTCTTAATATAGTTTTAACAAACAATACGAAGAAAATAGATGAAGCGTGCATGCGTTTCAACGTATCTATAAACAATTCAATTTCGTACGAAAATAGGATACAAGGTCATACTTACGCAAATAAAATATGAAACTTATGCGGTGGTTGTAAGGCATTCAAGAATGTCTAATTGATTTTATTTAACGATCTTAAAGATGGGATATGCTCAGTCGCAAGAATTAAGGACTAGCTAAAGTATAGGTTGGATAATTTCAATATTAGTTAGAATTGGACGAATATATGCACATGTGAAGCAAAGCAAGCAGTGATCAACTGATGTTAATTTTCTGCAATTATTGAAACTTCTGGGTCCATGAAACTGTCTAAGAATATCTGTAGTTTTACACTGAAGCTGTAAGGAATAACAATGCCCTCAATAATTATATATGTACGTACATATTGTGGTGTAGTAAAATTTTGAGTAGCAGTTACATATTATATTATTTAAGTGAAACCATTTTACTATTTACGAAACAAACTGAACTAAAATAGTATGTACGTGTGTAACGTATGAGGTACATTAACGTATATTATTATCAAATAGAAATTCTTTCGGTAGGAACTCATTTTACGTAATAAAATTCTTGTAAACCAAAAAAATATTACATCAAAACCAATAAACAAAAGTTCGAGAAAAGTTTGTGAATGTCAAGCAACCTTTTCTTTGTGTTGCCGATTCGTTTTCACGTTGTTGCTGATACAAACAACTTATGAAATCGCAAAAATATAGATATTGGCGGTACCTGATACAATTAAATTTTAAAAATACAAAGCAAATATCAAAATAATTGTACATAGAAGAAATCACATATATTTTATTACGTAAGCTTTGATTCATACAATTAACACAATAATTATAAATCTACCTTATTCGTTTTAACAAAAAACTAACCGCCTTCTAATTACTTGGCTAAATTTAAATGAGATCACATGTCAGGCGCCAGCTTTCAAATAAAACATTAATCATAAAAATCGGTCCACCCAATAAGAAGATATGAGGTAACAAACACAAAAAAGTATAATCAAATTGATAACTTTCTCCTCTTTTTAAGTCAGTTGAAAATACGAATTTTAAAGATTTATAATTATAATTTCTCGCTTTGTTTCGAGGAATATTACAATCTGTACCTTAAAAAACCCAAGCGTTCGGAGCCTACGGCGACTGAGTACCTTAAGTCTACGATATGAGGTTCTGTGTATGTTATCAACTGATGATCGATAGTCTAATATTCGTGTAAATATTCTGAAGTATAGCAGTACGTACCTTTGTTACTTTAACTATTTTATTGAGTCCTGTCATATTGCCGTACAAGGAAACTTAAACAATAAATATTTATAGTAACATCAAACAAATCTAACTAGTTAATTAACACTGATTTTTATCATTTCAATTCAAACTTGTAACACAAAATCCCATTAATTTTTTAACACGTTGTTTATAAAAATGACAACACCAATACGTGTTCTAAGAAAAATCCATACGATAAATGTTACTTTGATAGACATCGAACTGTAAATTTTATATTAAGCTAGCTCTATATAATGGCAGTCCAACACGCGACGATTCTTACCAAACTTTAGACTGTGGAATTGGGTCAACGATCTTTTCTTTGCCGGTACAACGAAACCATAACGTGATATTTGTGATATTTATGATGAATTTTTTATTATAAAATTGTATATATTAACATTTTGCATATGTATAATAATGATTCAGATTACCGTATTGCGTCTCTTTCATTACGTGGCTGATTGAGAAATACTAGTCGTGATCAGGGCTGGTATATAATCGCTATAGTCTATCTGTCTATCTATCTCATCTTAACGTCAAAATTATCACATTGATTTCGAAAATTTGGTACAGAGGTAGTTTAAGATATCGTGAAAAGATGATCGAAAGATCAAGGAGGGATCGAAAAGGTTTTTATTCCGAAATTCCACCGTAAAGGCACAATGAAAAGAGAGGAAAAGGGAGCGCAATAGTAATATGTAAGTATTGAAATAACACGCAATATTTAATTTATGCACTAGCAAGTTTCTTGAAAAATTAATACAATGCTAAACGTATATTCTTAGATAAGCGGTCCGCCTCGGCTTCTCCCGTGGTATATACATAGCCTTTAGCCTTCCTAAATAAACGGGCTATCTAACACTGAAATAATTTTTCAAATCAGACCCGTAGTTCCTGAGATTAGTGCATTCAAACAAACAAACTCTTCAGCGTTATGATATAAGTATAGATATTAAAAACTATTTTCTACTTATCCACAAAAAAGAACAGCAATACCAACGGAATACCATTAAATTTCCCTAACCATAAGTAATTTTAAAAATCACCCAATATTGCCCTCATTTGTGAAAAATAGCATGCTAAATTATAATCGCATGAGCTTATGACCAACATAGCTCCTTCGCCCTACAAAACGTCTTTAAGAATGTTTAATAGCATGGATAAAAACAAGATTACGAGTAAGGTTTCAATAAAACGTATTAAACGTATTATCCCATCGGCATACGCATTATGTTCATATTTGTCAACAACATTATCGTGTACTAAAAATATTAGATGACATGTCGAACAAAAACCTACCTTTCAAGCATTTTTGAGCAAAAAGAGATTGGTTATAACGAAAAACAATTTATAATACAGGGCAAAACCAACAGATGATTACCAACTCAATCTCGCTGTTGCCCGCAGCTTCGCCCGCGCGATCTTAATAAATTTTCATTATACAAACTTTCATCCCCTAATTTATCCGCTTGTGGGTAGAATGTAACAGTATCCTTTCTTAGTGGATGCGCACGTCATCTGTCTGCATGCCAGTATGTCAGTAAGTCAATCAGTATAATCTGAGTAATATGTTATAGTTCAGTTCAATGTATACTTTACATAGTATACTAACAAACTAAACCCAATAGGAGACTTAAGCTGGTTGTTACTATAGGTTGAGGTTCCCAATTCCTTTTGTATAGGTATCTTACTTTATTCCACTGTATGGATGATTACACGATTACATGGTGCATATGTTTAAACTAATCTCGAATCAAACAGAAAGCAAATAACGATACTCAGCTTCTCGGTAATTAACCTGAAAAGCGCAATGATAATAATAAATACTGATTAAGTTTCGCTCGGCTAAAAAGCTCAGTTGAAAATTTAGTACGGGAAAAAACATAAAAATATTCGGAGCATATTTTTAAATTACTTCATAGGTACTTGCGTGGATTACATGAATATATTTTCCTATCCACTGTGTATTTATTTCGTTACAACGATATTATGAAGAGAATATCATAATATAATGAGGGAATTTATAAAAATATTTATGTTCATCAACATTGCTGGATTTTCGTGAGTAGTCGATTTTGAAGAGAGCAAACATGTTTGTTTATTCAAAACACGCCTTTTCTGTTCATTTCGTTGTTTTTATGATCCTAATTCACTCTATGATCATAATTTAATTACTTCTAATTGTTTTAGTTAATGGCAATTTTGATTTGTACATGATCAAAGAACGGGGAGTCTAAATTATGAGATAAATACGTGCGTACTTATCGAAGTATCGTAACCATCAAAATAAATATAAATTTAAATTTTATGTAAAAACAACAAAACAATTAATATTTCGTCTTCAGATGCAACGAATTTATTGGCAAAGTAAATAAATACAATAATTTACAACGAAATCATTTATAGTAAGCATTAGCTTCTTTTTCATTCATAGTTTAAGAGTACTCGAATGAACCCTGTCTAAATATAAGTCCACTATAGAATCTGCACAAAGGTTATTGATTTTGAGATAAATATACACTTTTGAGCGCACTATGTCAGTGTTTGAACTAGAAGACGGGCTTTTTATAAATTCACAATTCTAATAATTGCTGATCTGTATCTTGATATCCAAATGGTTCTGAGTATTTATGGACTTAAAGCCAATGTTTCATGTGGCAATAATGACTGTAGAACGTTTACTTAATATAACTCAACTTTATATTTATTTTTGAAAACAAATTGGGAGTACTGTCCTTTATGGAGGCAAGTTACTTTTGTATCATAAAGGCCATGGAAATTAAAATAAAAATGAAACCTGAAGCTAAAACATTTCTACTCTAATGATAATGAAGTGTTTGTTTGTTTATCTAAAGAACTACAAAACAATCGGTTCAGTAGTTCTTTAAATTATTTCACTCTAAATAATTATTTCACATATCCAAATATGTACGTGATCCTTGAGTACTATATGCTAAATATTATGTACCAAGGGCGAAGCCGGGGCGGACTCATAGTCATTTGATGTATGTTTAAAAAGTAATGTTGATGACAGTTTTACCATCAAAACAGTTTTCAAAAAGACCCAAATATTAAACGATATTTTTGTTAAATATCTATTTTTCGTAAATCCATAAAAAACAACATATCATGGATAACAATATACAGCGACACTATTTCTATATCTGCATTTTATCCGACCTGGAAATACTTCGTATTTTTTGTAATATAGAGAAAACTTAGGCAGTGGCACGCTGCCAACAAGTACGGTTAAGCCAGCCTGTACAAATTATGCCTCCACTAGCACGTTATATTAAATATTGTTAAAATGTCGCGACTCGCCTAAAGTTTGATATTAAAATGTGGTCGACTGAATTTATTATTATTTTAACTTTCAAATATACCGAATGTGTTCGGAGATAAAAGTTCCAGCAACGTCATTTATTATTGCTTTAAACGTCTCTAATATAACTCATGTTAATCATTAGCTAGCTATTATAGAAAAGCTTTGCTCTTAAAATAATTTGTAATAAATAATCATATTTTTATCATCTTCCTTTGTTGCATAATAACCGAATTCAAATGAAAAGTTCTAAAATAAAAAATTAAATTAAAAAAATACATCGGACAAGTTTTACAAATTAAATGTATCGCCAGTGCTACAAATGTCCTATTTCAGCAGGTGTTTTTAAAGTTGGCAGGATTTCGCAAGAACTACGAGTAAGTAAGTCGCACGTCGTCGGAATTCATTACATTCCCGAGCATCCTTACATTAAAACTTTCCTAGCAAGCAGAACTCACGGTGCATACTTAAACAAGCACTTCTTGTGTTGTCACTATTGCTCTCAATTATAAGTAAACGCCCCGTAATTTTACAACTCTTGTGCCCTTAAAAGTTACTGCTGCGAGTCATGATCCAAAATCATATAATTAACCGACATTTGGTTGCGTTAAACATCCAACCCAAATTAAAACACTGAAAAGGACTAATTTATTTTTATTAGGAAGCTTTTCAGTAACTACATCGCTTTTATGTAACGAAGTTTTATTAACTATCTGAACTTGTATGTTCTATAAACACCATGATGACAAAATGTATTTTTTTGTTGTAAAACATGATATATTATTTTAGTCAAACTTAATATGTTGTTTTAATCTTAATTTATGGTCATTTGCAGCACGCACAATTTCTTAGAAAATTCAATTTAAAATAAAAGAGACAATCAATTTCTTAAATGACCTAGAAGGCCGTTTCATAGGAAATCCCGGCGGTACTCGCTCTCGTTCTACTTTACAATACTAATGACTTGTTCAATATTGCAAAGCAAACTTCCCATAGGAAATGACTGTCCTTATACTAAGAAATTCACATCCCAAGATTTCCTCAAACCGCAGCTCAGATTTATGTAAAACCTCGTAGGAAAAGGTCATATTTGTGATGTTTATCTTTTCTGCTTTGTAGTTAAGAAGCTAGTTTCCAGCTGCGTAAAATAAAGTGTTTTATATTTTATTATCAGAGGCGCGTAAAGCACGCAGACAATGCTGTCATGCGTACATAAGCGTTGACTACAAATTACGCACGTTCTACGGTTTGAAGGGTGTTATGTGCTTGAGACATCTCAGGTCTGCTCGTAAAACATAAGAGCACCTACTGTTGGGCACAGAGTTCGCTTGAATATGCATTTCGCTCAAATTCCATACATTTTTACCGCCACCGTTATGTGTAGAGAATATTCAAATAAAGTCTAATTGTGTTGACAGCTAATTGAATATATTATTTCTTGTTTATTTTTCTATTAGAATAAATCAAATGAAACTTTAGTATCTAATCTTTTATTTTTATAACAACTTGAGATTGAAATATTAATTTCAATCTGCATAAGCTTTTAATTAAGAAAAGTACCAGTATAGAATAGGCCAATATGATTTGATGATACAGCAAAAAATGATTTATTGATTAAAAAATCACAATTTTTTGGGTCGCTCAAATAAACCAGATGAACTCGCAAAGCCAATGTAATTTTCTTTCACGGACATCTAAGATCTTATACTCATTATATTGTTCTCTTGTATAAAATAACGAAGGCATCTAGTTCTAATCAAATTCTCAAACATATTGAAGAAACTAGTACTATTTTTATATACAAGTATATGTAATTATATAAGATACCTACTATTGTTATACTAGTGTGCATTGTTTAAAATAGCTTTTTAGAGCACCCCTGCACATAATAAAAATTTAAGATTTTCGACTTGCATCTTTACTGTAGTCTCTTATTATTATATCATATATGAAAATACCTAAGACATTCAAAATTCAATATTTTAAACTTTAGTTAGATGAATGCGAATATGTTCCCTCCTTAATTTAATTCAAACAAACAAATTGTATTACGTCAGCACACTTGATCATTATCCAATGTTTATTTACATACGCCTGAAACTAATTTATTTAACCCATTGTATAAACGAAAATCTCATTAACCATTCTTTGTCAATAGTGTGTAATCAAAAACCATTATATTCGATATTAATTCATGTGATTCGATACTAAAAGCCCGACTTAATAAAACAACCTTGATCCTGGTACTCGTACAGCTTATCGTACCCTAAATAAAAAATAAATCCGAACTTAAAAATATATTAGTCATGGGTTTGAGTATTCTCCATAAGGGACATATGTCCTTCTAAGGACGTATATACGTCCTTAGAAAATATAATGAGAGGCAACTTTTCAGTCGGCAGATAATGCGAGCACCATCATGCATATTCTATTTATGTATTTCTTTGATTATGTATGATAATATAAAATAGAATTGTTCCTATTTTATAAGCTTTTATGGTATAAATAATTTTAGGATACAACATTGAAAAGGTGCTTATAAATGAATGCTGTTGTAACACTTAAGAAACGTTATAGATGATAGAACAATTATTATTTTTTTAACTAATTACTGGCCGATTGCTTAAATTATTTAGAAATATAAATTTTTTTAAGGGCATAAACGCGATTTATTCATTATATTATTAAGTCGTTACGGGGAGTCTCCCCGTGACCACGCTCGCTGTAAAGTGTTCGAAACGTCGGGTTAATAATATAATGAATAAATCGCGTTTAAAATCCGTTAAAAAGTTTTTAATTTCTAAATGTATAATACTCGCGTAAAATCAAACATAAGAAAATACTATGCTTAAATTATTTTTCACTTCTATAACCAGAGCTTTACTATCTATATATACACAATGCGTTTTTAATTTTTATTTGCAAATATTACGCAGTGAACAAAGAAGAATTCCATCACATCTATCGAAATCAGACTATCATGAGCCGTGTACACAAAATTGGCATCTAACATCCAATCTTAAGGTAAAAGTAGGTGAAAAAAACGCGGTCTGCAATGACGCAACATACGCACGGCCTTCACCTTGCTCAATATTTCGGCCGTGACGCTCGTTCCCTCCGCCCAGGGCTACATCCAACGTATAGGTTATTGCATTGTTTTGCGGATTACGTCAAAACAAAAGGGAACGCGGATTTGTTATATTGCGTACGGCTGCCATAACTTCGCCCTTGCCTTTTACAAGTTGATCGTTTATGTACCTAATTTTATAAAGGGTATTCGTATTTTTATGTTTAGCGTACTGTATAATTTATTCGATGTGCCAAAACGTGTACTATATTTTGATGAGATTTAATTAGATAGTGATGAATAAATCTGTTTTAATTTTATTGTTACAAGTACTATAGCGTTTAGTCATTTGTTGATGAATCATAATAGCAATAAAATAAGAATGTAACTAAATGCTTTGCATCATCTGCTACGAAACGCTACGGTTGTACTCGTAGCGTTTCGTAGCTGATGAGTTGATAGTAGCAGAATATTACGTGGACCATAAATTTCCAACACTTCGTATACAAGGATGATAACTTATAAAATATAAGCCTTCGCAAGCGTGACTAATACAGTGGTAAATATGATCAACAATATAACGGTGTTTAATTTCTCACATAAATATGGTTTCATAACCATCTTATGAATGTATGCATATATGAATATTACAATAAAACAAAAACGAAACCTTCAAAAGGACGTCAATGGCTCTTAGACCTGAAGGATTTCAATTAGAACTTATTTTTATTTTTCGCAGAACATGTAATCTAAAGAGAAAAACGTACCATTCAAAGCATTTGTGAAAGCATTTGATTTAATAGACTCATTAGTGGGGAATGCTCGAATGCTAATAGGATTTGTAGAAAGATATTGTTCTTTTTAATATTAAATTTATTAGTAACACTATTTTAACTATTACAAATTAAATAATACAATCTTATAATAGCGGTCAGTTATTGTTCGATCCCATTTATAATTATTACAATATTTGCTTGCACAAAATTTAAGAATTCAACACTTCAATTATCCTTTCTTAACAAACATACCTCTCCTTGAGTAAAAATTAAATTAAGCATATTAAATTACCGTCCAAGATATTCCGATGGTTATTACACCAAACACGAAAATAATAAATCACTTTAACAATGTTGCACTCAAGTATCACATCACACCTAAGTATTTCATTAAATAATCACATTTATGGGTAAAAATAAACTTTTTCAATTAACAAAGACACGGTGTTCTATGCAGCGACGGCCAATAACTACTGAGGCTTCAGAATTAGCGCGAGACTTGACGTCTTTACGCATTTAAATGGACTTATTATTTATCCATTATATAATTTTCAGTGCCTTTTTGTGTTACTACACGAGAGCTGTGCAGTATTTTAATGGCCATAATAAAAAAAGAGGATAAACAGTATAACACTTAAAAGTTAGATGCCTATTTCATACTTAAGATTACTCTTACAAATATTTAATTTATTTTTCTGTTATTCACTATATTGATATTTACATAAGTATTTCGACTTTAATCATTTAATTTTTGTTACATTACCGTCCAACAACATCATCAATTTACACAGATAAGCTATGAACTAAACAACGTTTCAATACCTATTGATGATTCATTATTTAAATGTTTTAACATTTAAAACCGTAAAACAATGGACAATCTATCTATCAAATATAATTGGAATAATTAATTTTCATCACTTTCAAGATTACTAAGCATATTTAACTCTTTGCCATGTATATATTTCAATATTTCCAATATCCATGTTAATTGGCAGAAAAACTAAACAACATATATCCATAAGTTGTGAAACTGGCTGGCTAACAATTTACTACTGACAAATCTGTCATCAAACTCGAAAATTTATCAGTTTTTCGACTGACATTCAAATAAAGTTATATAAAATCTACATGCCAAGTGTGAATTCCTCGTGTCATTCTACGATACTTCACCATACGAACTTGGCTATAATATAGTACACGTTGGTTCAGTGAATCTAGCATTTGAAGCTACACCGCTTGAATGCTTCTAAGCAACAAGGTCGTTTCAAACTGGTACGATACAAGCACCCTTTACTTGCAGTCACATCCATTTGCTAATGACAACGCTGTACATTTATAATTATACCGGTAATATATATATCACATAGTGTTAACTTTTTGTGTTAGAAAAATTGATGAGAAAATAAACCATATACTCCGTAACAACTGTGTTCTATATTCATTGTGGTATCCGCTATATAAAGTATTTACTTAAATTAATTAAAGCTGCTTATAAAACAAACACTTGACATTGTGTATACTTCGTTAAACGAACGGTAGATCAAACCAACATCTTGATCATTATTAATATGAAGAGGTTTATTTTAAGATCTTTTGAATTCAGCAATAGAAACCAAATCGGATAGAGTAATTAAACTATATGACTTGATGATATCAAATGTCTATCAAATTCACGACAAGAACACTTAAAATATCTTTTTATAACAAATTGTATAGATTAGAGGGTCGATACGATAGTGCTGAGACAAGGTTTCATAATATGTGTCTGTTTGAAATAAACGGATTATTCACCACTGATTTTACACCCATTCATATAGTATATATGTTTTTCCATTGAGTTTTAGTGTCATGAAGTTATGTAGATGGCCTTATAACAAAATCTTTTCAACTCTTAATTAAACATAAAGCATTGTATAAATTTTACATTACAATCATTTAAACGATTGCGAAAAAAGTCCTACAAGCAATGATAGTGATTATGACACTATGTACGAATATTAAACTGAATTGTGTATTTAATTTTCAAGCTTCAGTTAATTTTCTTCTCGTTTTTCATCTTCGAGTTTTATTATAAACTCTGTTCCAGAGTTAGTTACATCTGTGTCAATTTTTTTCTCAGTTCTTTTTGTAAACATTCAAAGAGTAAATTATTTTATTATTTACGGCCTAATTTCCTTCCACACTTTAAATATTACAAGTTTCTAACTGCTACAATGATTATAGAGTCATTATGGCAATCAAAGAAGAAATTGATGATAAAACGGATAATAATTACAATACAGTGTGTAATTTTTTTTTATAGTACTTACTAGTAGAATTTACTTCTATTTAGTTACGTCCTCTACACATAAAGCTTGTTATTTTACTTCATTAACGTATGCAATGGAATTATGCTAAATAATTAATAACAATGTCGTTCAAAAGCCTGTGTTGGGTACAACAAGGTTATTTGAAACACGCAGTTCGAGCAGGCTTCACTTGCAGTCACCATATCAATTTGCATATTACAGAGGCCGCAAATTTATGGAGTGTCACTTTATGTAGTACTTAATTTTTTGTACGGTATTTGTGTTGTTTAACTTTTATAATTACCTTAAAAGAAGAATTAAAATCACCACGTTGAAATTCGATGTTAAAAGAAGCTTTTTATTGCGAGAATATACAATAATATATTTAAAGTTATGCACAATTTGTGTTAGATATCATAATGGTAATTCAAAAATTACTAATTTTTATTTACATTAATTTAGAGTCTAGTCGCGTGAATAAAACGAAAAAATCTGACTCCCACTTTTTAAAATTAAGTGTGCTTAAAACAAATGAGATACCATGTAAAATTTTAAGCCCCAGACTCGTAAAATAAATCTTTTAACAAACTTTTTCATTCTTGTTTACTCGAGCTATCTTGTTTTATGCTAATATGCTGTAACTTAAACAATTATCATTTGTTACAATTTATGATTCTCGGTGCTGCAATGTTCCACACAATAATCCTTCTCTCACGCTGAAAAGTTTTAATATATATTTTTTCTACGCAAAAAGATTTTGTAATTTTGAACTATATATGAAGGTGGTGAAAGTCCATATTCAAATGACAGGAACAATTGAGAATATAAGGATATTTCAACTATGCTGATATATCTGCAAAATGGGTGCAGCAGCCAATCACGATTTAGCGACACGTGTAAGCTTCGGACTCGCTGCGTTCATGCGATTTTAAATAGCTATAGCCCCATTTTTAGTCACAATTTCATCCGTTATTACGTAATTTACGTATATTTACGTAAATACATAATTCCTCAAAAGGGTAATATTATAAATTCTGTTTTAGCAGAACTATGTCAAGATCAATCCACTACAGCATGACAGAAAACATAACTAATGTGTAACGACCATGATAGCCGTTCAAGTTGATCCGATAACAGAATGTAGGTTAAAAATTGATTTTTATCACAGCATACGGTCTGCAGCAATTTGAAATATAATGTGAGCAATTATAAACACTATTCCAATATATATTAAAACTATTTCAATTTAACCAGAAAATAACTTCGAAAACAAAATACAAAAACCGAACGTAAAAATGAATAAAAGAAGAACAAAGAAAGAAATGCCTTAAAAACCTACACTTGAATTTCCAGAGTTGATAATTAAACACTGTCACGTAAAAATCCTCCAGTCACCTTTCCACTTACATTTCTCCCCGAATGGAAGCCACCATAAAAAGAGTTATTTCGGTCGAATACGGACCGCGGGAATTCAGTATTTCTATTCAGAGTCTTTAAATAGTATACGAAATGTGAACATTTCCAACATACTCCTGTAATGACGAGCTCTTGGCAAATGAGGATTTTTACCCAATACTATTTATATGGTTATTAAATACACGCATAACACAGTCTAGAATCGCTAAGTTACTAATGTATTAATGGTGAGCTTTATTAAACGTAATGAAGGTTTTACTTCATTACTATAAAACATTTCCAATTTCGCTTTAATAGCAGTTTCTCAAAAGACATAATGTATTAATGCGTTCTAATGAAATTCGAGTCAGACTTGTTCAATAGTTTACTTAATTGAACGTATGTGATCATGGACATGTATTCATAATATCATTAATACACTGCTTTACTTAAGTATTGCTTCGTTTAATCTTATAAAAACGATCTCGAGTCAGCTAAAAATATCTCAAGGCAGGTGTTCACACATAATTTTCGCGGTAATGCCGGCCCTCGCTCGGTTCTGCCTCCCTTTGGCCGGTCACGTCTCCTCCATTAAGTCCGTTAAGTGGTGCGATATGGCGGGTTATCTGTATAGCTTACTCCATCGACCGAGTGTTCAGTCTTGTACTCGCACACAATTTAGCATTGTCCGACTAAGCAATTTGTTGATTAAATCACTATTCTAGTTTGACATTAGTGCCACTTCATCATAAGATATTACAGAATAAATGTATTACTAGCCAAATGCTTGTGGTATGCAATGCATTGTTGGTAAAACTTAAAAAACATATATAAATGCTTAAGGATATATGCTAATTTAAAAGTGTTAAACATAATGCTACAAATTTATTAAAATGCTACTAATTTGATATGTTAATAAAATCACAAAGAGGCATCTAAATATATTTTTAACGATTAAATACGATGCTCATTACGGGCAATCATTTTAATTTTTTCAAGCAAAAGAATTGATTTAATCGAGTTTAGAGTTTTAGTTACGTTCAACAGATTTTTAGTAAATTGTACATTTTTATTTCTTAACGATTATATATGAACGCATATGTACGCCCGGTTCTATATACCAACAGAGCTGTCCGAGACAGTTAATTTCATGACTCAGAGATTGTATAAATGTGTAGGCGACATTCTAGCTCTTGTAGTCTCTTTAAATAGTGTCTATGAATATTCCCCTTGTTTGCTTAAGTTTATTACGCTAAAACATCTTAGTCAAAAATAAAACAATCGAATTTACACATCTCAATCCATTCATTACTACATTTGTAAATAAAATTGTATTCGTCGGACCTAAACTAACATTAAGCAGATCAGTCTCAAGAAGATAAAATAATAAAATAAAGTAACGCAGCCCTGGAATATACTTATATTTAACTAGCTTTTAATCAACGGCTTCGCCCGCGTAGTAGTCTCAGGGTTTTCCCCACGTCGTTCTCGTTACACGAGAAAAACTATCCTACGTTCTTTCCTAGATCCTAAAGTATCTTTGTACCAAGGGGCTTTGGCGTGAAGAATAGACAGACGGTTGATGTTGAAGCAATTGGAACAGTAAATTTCATATGAAGATTTTGGTATTGGTTTGGTTGGTGATATCCAAATTTAACAAAGATTAAACTTTCTATTCACCAATGTATACATAGTAATTTTGGACGGTGCTAGTACGCAGAACGAGTGACCTATTTGGCTTTGAAATGAAACGTACGAACCAAAAGAATAATAACAAAGAAGCGATTCGAACACAAAAAGCTGAGTCCACCGCCTGAATATTTGCGTATTGGTTGCAAAACGATACGTGTGTAGTTTTAATTAAAACTATTTTCGGCATCAAAGCTATGCCCAATCAAATTATTGTTATTTAAAGCGAATGAATAAAGATTATTACATAGATTTGATTCAAATAAATTTGCTTGAATAAAAGGTTTTTTGTTGGAACTCGTAAATATATAATTACGTAATATTTATTAATCTCGCCGCAAGTAGTTTAATAAGTATAATCGTTTATTCCAATATTATTCGATACATAATACGTTTTGCTATAAAAATTAATTTGAGGACATCTCGCCTACGCCGAGCCAGAAATAAGCGTAGGCTGCGAACATTGTGACATTTGGCTTCATTTACTGATAAAGGTTAAACTAACTTTACATCTGATGCTGCAAATACCATCTTATTTACTTTAAAAGACATTTCTTTGATCTTATGCTTTTCATCCAGGAAAAATACAAAATAAACATCAGTATAATTAACGATCTCAAAGCCAGCTTGTAAGAGATTTATTTGTTAAGATGGTTTTAAAAATATGTTAATAAATTATCACTTATTTAGCAAGTATAATACTATAGAAAAATACAGAATAAAATCATTTCGGTACACATGCCTTCATCAAAATTGGCCTCTTGAAAGTGGTTCATCTCAAGGTATTACCTTCGAAATGAAACAGAAGAACGTACTCTGAGTTTAATACTAGCTACTACCTATTTACAGGGACATTTGTAGAACTGAAGGTACACATAGGTATATATGACGGTAGCCATAGCAACTGTTTACCGCCTAGCAGAAGGTAAACGATAAACTTTTAATTAAAGGTAGCCTTACAAATATAAAAGTATAAATGTAGTTATATAATCTAAGTTCAATTTTTGTTTTTAAATTTGATGAAGATAAATGCGCAAATGCTCATGCCTAATAATCCTTTTTTTTAACATCACTACCAACTATCTTGTCTATCAACACACACGTGTACATGTACCTGTCAAGTATTCCTAAATAAGAATAACATTTCCCATTAAGTATACATATAACACACCTCTTATTCATACATATAATAAATAACCAGAGCAATTCGGTACGTTACATATCCTATTAAGAGTCATTGCTATGGAAATTCAATGAATTTTCTGTCTGACTAATTGTCTTAAAGCGAGTCAATCACGTACAAACTACTGGGCAGATCTTATCACAATTTTATATGGTGATAAGCCAATACCAGTTTTTTCAAAATATATCTTTAGAGGTGGCGTTGGAGATACATGTAAACGGGGTGGTTAAAAAAACACGAATATGTGATTAACTGATGTGTCGTTGGATAGACCTTTTAAGAGATTTTCATGAAATTTTTTGCTCAAGGAAATAGTTTTCGAGATATACGCATCTAAAGTCAAAGAGCTGTCATCCTTAAAAGTGCACAAAGTAGGAAATTTTGTAGTCCACGCGAGCGTAGCCGTGGGCGGAAAGCTGGTTGCCAATAATCAACTC
>NC_052105.1:4782504-4800418 GCF_012273895.1 Zerene cesonia | reverse complement strand
CGCCGCAACGTCTGTGGCGAGACATTCAGAATGGTGCATCTTGACACAGTTTGTGAAGGATACCTGACATTCGGCGCTATATACGTCATGTTAAATGAGACTTACATAATAAATAATATTTACGAGCGCAGATACCCGCTCGCGCAACGTTGTAATAATTTTTAGAAGGTTTTGAGGGTAAATAGCCATAAAATAAACGTCCCTTTAAATGATCTAATCGATATGCGAAATGTTAGAGTAGAAAAATATGTATTCTCCAAGTATGAATCAATACAGAAGACGACTCTAGAGAACAAGCCTTATAGCCTATTCGATATAATGTAAAATCTACCTTTATTCAGATATCGGTATCTTTTCAGCGAATAGGATTACTGACTGGGCATCAACATTACAGCAGAGAATCTAACGTTATTATTCTTTCAGGATTTATATAAATTATATTAGCTATTACTAACTAAATAATTGAGGAAGAACCTCACAATACGTAAATTATAAAATGTGAAATTTTTATGCTGGAATAGGCAGATGTTTATAAAGTTAATAACTTTAAGTAAATAGTGAGACTGCTTCTCACTCTCTCTCACTAAAGGAATATGGATAAAACATTAAAACGTATTGTATAGATATTCTGCTGCGAAGTAGAAAACATATTTTTTAATTATAACAAAAAACTAAACCCCCTTCAAATTGACGATATATGGGAGGCACCAGCTTTCAAGTACAAAGAATCATAAAAATCGCTTCACCCAGCAATCAACACAAAAAATACAGTTGAATTACCAATTCTTTTTTTCCATAACCTATAAATGTACATGATAAGACTATAAGACATGTAAGACTACAATTAAGTAAAAATAAATAGATTAAAATATTAATACTGTTGAAAAAAAAAATAATAAGAATATTAAATATTAAAGAAATATGCCCATTATTTGTTTACCACCTTTTTCTGATTACAAGAAAGTAATGAAAACTTTTTACACAAACTATAATATGCAAAAACTCCTTACGATTATGTGAATTTCATTGGTTAATACATTAAACTGGTAAAAAAATCAAAACATAAAAAGGCAAATGTAATTAGATAGATTATTAAAAGATGTTAAAATATCATATCTAACATAGTACACCGCAAAATGAAAAACGGCTTTCTGTGTCTTTTGGGAAATCTAACGGTGCGGTAGATATGAAAGAAAACGAAATAAAAGAGGGAAATACGATTGATATAATGTATTCACCATGTATGTAAATTTTATTCATAAAATATATGGCTTGTGTATATGTCATATATATAAGTTACATTATTTTTAGACAAGATATAGTCTTTTGACAACGTAGGCCAATTTAAAAAAAAAATATTAAATTGAAAGATATTCGAGTTCATAATCGATCGGCTTTTTCTAAGCTTGATGAAAATGGAAACATTGTAGTGTTTGTTATTCTCCGCGTAAAAAGTTGGCGTGTTCTATTCTCAAATTCTTTTCATAAGCTGATAAAATGCCAATTTCTTTATTCAATTATTACATATTTCTAAAGCGACCCACAGTTGTATAACGTGACTTAAATCTCATAGATTTACTTTTACGGGTCTTTTTCCAATAAATATTACGATAAAGCGTAATAAACCAACATTTGATGTTATGAATATTTTAAATATGAATCGATAGCTATGGTATCTGCACGTTGATAACATGATAAACATGGCAATTTATACAAAGTAGGTTAACATGACCATGCTTGGAAAAAATTCGCGCCATATTTTGAAGTTATAGTGGATTTTAACCTTTTCAAATAGTTTCAGACTATTTCCATTACATAAATAATAGTTATCATTGTTTCAAAATAAAATAAAGATATGTGTCACTGCAATACGATTTAGGAATTCGCAATTTAACATTTAAATACTGATTCCTTTAAAGTTCTTTTGGTCTTCATATTTAGGTAATCGTGCATCAACATAGCGTTTAAATTGTCACTAAATCAGTAAGTCGGTGTGATGTGTGGGCGATGGACTCGAATGCATATCAAATACGCGACCCATCCACACTGTTAGACAAATAGATTTAGTGTTCACATTTAACGAGCTGCTATTATTAATGCAAATTAACGGTTTCAATTGATCACAAATAGCTGAAACCACAATTCGTATCTAAAGCAAATTTATTCGTAAATGCACTGAATAACCCACCAATTACGTAATGTCAAGCGATAATATATACTGTGGCTGTATAGCAGAGCGCCAAATGCAATAGCTTAACGATTTTGCCGAATATTGTGCCTGTTTTAGATGAAATAGTATTGGGCGGCATGTCGGTCGTTCAACCTGTCTGTTTTCAATTATTTGAATGCATGCTAGAAAGCGTTTAATGAAATAATTATTTGAACAATAAATTAGATCTGATATTCGTTTTTTGCTTATGATACAATTACAAATAGAGATTTATTTGATGCCGTATTTCATATACTATTTATATCTTAAGAGAGCTTTATTAGTTACTATCAAATTTTCCGATTTTAATAATAAATTGAACAATTTTTATACTTTCGTCAACGTCCATTTAAATCAATAAATATATTTCCTATTTGTACTATCATCTTTGTGAGTATATACGAAGGAATTAGGGAAGGGAGAGGAATTTAAAACTTCCTCTAAAATTATAACAATATAATACCAAAATTAAATCAATCATACCTAATGTAAACATATTGCAATTTTATGCAAATAATTCCAATAAGCACTAGTTGATATAGCTGGTATACTTCATTTAGTTGCATCTATTTTTAGTACAAGCACTCAATTGAAACCTAGAGCAAGTTTACATAAGCACATATAATAACATTGTGCAATTAACCTTAAGCGATAGCTCAGAGCTTAGCTACGGTGTTCAAACTGCACGGAGTAAATGATACATAATATCTAACATAGTCCAAATCATCCAGTTCCACACTTATATGTAAATTATAACCTTCAATTATTTTATCTCTTCTAACAACATTTTACATATATTGTTTTTCAATTGATTGTAAAACTATACTATGAAGCTTATTTCGAATAAGTTTATAGGATGTTGATACAAGCACATTATGGTGAAAAGATACGTATTTTGTAGTAATGATAATCAAAGCGATAAATTATCTACTATCCGATCGATATTACACAAACATCAAGTGCAAACGAAACTCATAAAAATCGAGGAAATATTGATTTATGTGTTTCATAATTGTGTACCAGTTCAAGCTTTATTTATATATATATTTACTGCAACTAGGTTTAATAAGTGGTCATAAAACAATATCTGTAATAACGTGTGGCTGGAGACAAAAACATGTTTATCTATATTTAGGACAATATGTATCTACATATAATATATAAAGCAGAACTCGATCTTTAGCGGTTGCTCGAAACGTTAATTTATAACGTTATTATAACCTATGTAGTAGCTAACCGTGTCTTTGTTTTAAAAGCAACACGCTCTATTTTTACTACATCCAATTTTCACTTTAGATAAAGGTATAAATACAGCACATTTTCAGACATCAAGTTTCTGACCTATTTCTTTTGACTTCATTGGAGCGCAATATTTTGATAAATCTGTTACTAATTAAACCGTTCAGAAAAACTTCGAGAGCCATTGAAAATAATGATTTTACCATAACTTTTTATATATATATAACTTCTCATTAGTACAGAAAACGATAATGAATCTGTAAATTCAAGCTTCATCTACGTGCTACGAAACTACGCGCGTAGCACCATACAAGACAGTACGTAGCGCTGTATTATACCGTGCTCTTATGTAAAGATTTCAAAGCTCTTAGTTTTAAAATATCAATGACGCTGGCATACACTATAGCCTCATTGTGTAGGCGCGTCCATAACGACCGCGAACAAATGCGTGATATCTTAACAAAGCGTAAGAGGGTGGAAGTGTGAAAGTGGCGCGAATCGTAACTCTACCTGTGACGCTGAGCAAGGACATGGTGGGACGTGTGCCCGTCTGGGCTGGCTGGCCCGTCGACCCGAGGCGGTCGGCGGGGCCGGCGCCTCACCGGCCGCCGCGGGGCGCCATATCTCGCACACGCGCGCCCGGCTCTCCGCGGCCCGGCGACCGACTGACGCCCGGCTTCTCGCCGCCGAGCCATCAACCTACAAACCGCAGGACGTGCCTCCGCCGGCCGGCCTCCTCGCACAACGCAACATGCTCACTCATCGCATCGCACAGCCGCGCACTTACAACCCTCGGAAATCACCAATCAGCACTCGCGAGCGCGCCACAAATCCGTGATCGACGAAAGCTCGTTGTGTTAGCTCGAGTCGTAATAAGGCTTCGAAAGCGCATCCACACATTTTTACGTTCACGTTTAACGCGCATGCGCGGACGGGATGTCTTCTGACATCACCGGTACCCGGATTATTTTCGCCCGGCGAGGTAAATACCCTCACATCGATCGAACCCGGTTAAACTGGATGCAATCATTGCACTGGCCTAGTCCTAGAAGTGATGCAGAATGTACTTACTTCATTGTATAAACTTGTGCCAACTTTGAACAGTTTTATATATTTAAAAACGCTCTAATTTATGCGAGCTTGAGTTATGATGTTGCGTAATAACGAAACGTAATAATTTATAAAGGACTACGCGGTTATTGCTTGGTATTAGATAAGAAATTTTCAGTTTATTTATTGAGTCTAAATCTTAATCATTATTGCGTTATAAATATATGTTCATACTGCAGCAACTAATAAGAACTATTAATCACAGTAGGAATTCTCGTGTTGCCGAATTCCCTCGTCCGCTGTTTGAGAGAAATTTCAAATGCAACGGTCGAACGAAGTGGGATGAATAACGATAGAGCTCTCACATTTTTTGAGACAAAGGTTCTGCGACTATTTATAGCAGCTTATGTAACAAAATGTAGAAATAATGTATACGTTGATGATTTGGATTTATTTGTATATGTTTTATGTGTTTTTTTCTTTTGTATTTATATGTGGTCTCCGTACGCTCGAACACAAAGTTAGTTCGAGTGAGTAAAAATCGAGTACTACTTACTAGAGATATAAAATTATAAACTACGTACAACTTTGATAATTTGTATTGCACATCATAAATCTAATACTTTTATACCGAGGTATACCTATGGTATGCTATTTCATAAGGACTTATAATAGTCAATGTATAAAAACATGTAACAAAGTCTATATATATATATTCTTTATTAGCGAAATTCAATAAGAATAATTCATCCTGTTATCATGTTTTCATCATAACTTTACTACATCTGAATAAAATAAATCGGGTATTACTAACGAATAGACAAACGTTAATACAAAATTATTAACAAAACAATAAAAAAATTATTAACAAATTAATTTAAGGTAAAGCTAAAACTTGTAAGTGCTCATTATATCTTCATATATGCTAGAGGCAACCAGAATTCAAGAGACTTGAAGGCCTCGAATGAAACTAATGTCGTGAACGAATTCACCTAGAATTAAAGTAAAACGGAGTTTTTTATAAAAAAAAATCTTTAATCAACATGGAAATAACAAGATTCTTTAATAGCTTTATAACACTAAATTAACATCTAATAAGAAGTGGAAATTTCATAAGGAATAAAACGCGTGTACCGAAATGCCTACCGGGTTATAATTGGAAAATTCATTGCACGTAGTCGATGGAAGAGGGCACGTAGCTGGGGTATTTGCAGTTTCCTGCGGCGGTGCCTTTACTCACTTGCCCTAAATTACTTTATTTTTATTTTTTGTAATGTTTTCTTATATTTAAGTAGCCACAACGGACCGTATAGTTTTATATTTAATTAATATTAATAATAACAGTTGTAAGTCCTTCTTTCGGAACTGTATTTACCACATTAATAAAAATTTTAAAATTCTAAACCTAAATATTCACAAAACAATCACAGAAAATAGCTGACCAATGAGCAGAAATTTTGCAGACTCTTACTCCTATTAATATACTTTTGATCTTGCCAAACTGGCATGCGGTGAAAACAGCTCCGAACATACAAAAGAGTACTTTTACTTTGATGTACACATTGCAATGATATTACAAAGAGATGACGAAATGAATTGGTTCATTTAAGGATAAGCATTTCTTAAGCGTCCACATTATAAAGTTGAGCAACAAATATCCATAAATTATATATTATAAAAAACTTCACAGTCGATGTATCGGCATACCAAAAATAAACTTCGATGTTTCTGATTTAAACTTTACAATGCTGTTGCTGTTTCACTAGCACCTCCTTCAGCATATATCAAACAAATTTATCAAACAAAAATCTTAACGAAAGTGCTAGGGAGATTTTATACGGAATATAAAATACATATAAATTACCTACGATATTTGTTTGAAACAAAGCCCATTTCCAGAGTTCTAACGATGGAGGTCATTCTGAATAGCACGAATTTGTACCTGCTCCGACAATACCCTGTAACTCTAGCTTAAGCAATTTTCAGTCGTTATTGAAATGTGATTATTTATAAAACCAGACACATATTACTATGATATACTATTTATATAAATAAGATTTAAGAGAAGCAACATATTGATAATCCATAATTGATTAGATATTAATGCAGATCAATGATAAACCTCATTACAGAACTCCAATATTCGATGTTACACAAATAATCTTTGTCAATGAGTTGTAGCAATTTTAGTTACGTAATTCGCACGTGGTGTCAGCGTCATTTACCTCCTTCCGAATTGCCACGGAAATACTCGAATCCGAATACTATATCGATCGAGAGCCGGCAAGCGGGGGACACGGTTGTGACGTCACGAACGACACATTTCTTACCGTGATATATGGTGCTTTTAACGTAGCACTTTCAACCGAGCACGTAGATGTTAAAGTTCAATTTAGAAGGCCTTATCTGTTACTTGGATCTGTTTTGTTGGAGCGGAACCGGAGGCGCTATCGCGTATACGAACCTCCTGACCCATATAAAGGCCAGTAGACTGAAGACTATGTAATGCGTATGCAATTTTAAATCGTATGTCCTGAATCCTGGCTGAATCCTTTTATAGAAGGCTTTGTGGAAGCAATTACACGTTCTCATTCTGATATAAAAGCATGTTATGTCTAAATAGTAATAGTAACAGGTTATATAAATAGGATGTATAAAATATATTTTATTTTATACAAGTCATTACTTTAATATTAAATAGGTAAATTATATAAAATGAAAACAACATCACAAAAGTGTATTGTTGTTGATGAGTGTTTACATGGAAAAAGTGCGCAGAATTCTTATATTTATATTTCTTATATACCCATTAATTGGTTATGCACTTTGTAGGTAAGTTGATTTTTCACAACATACGAGTACTCGTAACGTCTTAAAAGATTAAACTATAACTTCGTTCAAAGAATGCGTTTGCCTTAGATATGTGGCAATAATGTTTAAGTTTGATATTAACAGCATTGTATGAAACAAGTATCATATATTATATACCTAAGTAACTAGATTCAATACAATGTTTTACAATGGTACAGTAAATGCTTTCGTTCGACCGCGCTATCTTTAGAATCTTATAAAATAAATGTGAAATTGGACGGATATCCTATTCCTACTAATATATAAATGCGAAAGTTTGTAAGGATGTGTGTGTGTTTGTTACTCCTTCACGCAAAAACTACTGAACCGATTGCCAAATTGATTGAAATTTGGCACGTAGACAACTGGACAATTTGAATAACATATAGGCAACTATTTATCCCGATATTCCTACAGGATACGGACTTACGCGGGTGAAACCGCGGGGCGCAGCTAGTATATAATAAATTGATTGAGCAAAAAATTACTTCGACCCTACTCAACCGATTTTAGTAAAATTTGCATGTGCAGTTGGACTCAACTTCAAAGATAAGATTAGTTTATTTTATTCAATTGCGATTAATGACTGCCCGGGCGGGTAGTGCAGTACCGGGGCATGCAGCTAGTATAGATTACTAGCTGTCCCGACAAACGCTGTTTTGCCTTACTATGTATACTTATCATTTAGGGGTATGAAAAGTAGATGTTGGCCGATTCTCAGACCTACCTGTTATGCACTATGCACAAAAAATTTCATGAGAATCGGTCCAGCCGTTTATGAGCCTAGTGACAAACGTAAATATTCCTAACTTGAATTTCCTAAATATTCTGAAGTTAAGCAGAAAAATCTTGTTATCATATATTACTGAAATAATATTTAATCGTACTACTTCGGGATGACCTATATTTTATTTTCTGTCATTCTGTACTCTTCCTGTGGACTACTAAGCTACATCTGAAGCTGAAAATTCGATGTTAGTGAATAAAGAAAATTATAAAGAGATCATCATAATAGGTATTTTGTAATTTTAGCTGTAATCCGCGGCGTCACTTGCGTGGTATCCGGATAAAAAGTAGCCTAATTGCTAAGCAGGACTATGATCTATCTCTGCACCAACTTTCATGCAAATACGATAAGCTCTTTTCGCATGAAAAAGTGACAAACATCCATACATCTATACTTTGGCGTTTATAATATTAGTCGGATAGATGCACTTGCTATATATCGGTCATAATCTTGGAAAATGTCTAGTTAAACTCGACTACTTTTAGCATAAAATATATAAATAGGGCCCTGAACAGCCGCGCTCGTTATTCATTTGCTTTGTCTACACCCACCTTAAAGTTATACAACAAATGATATTACAAGTCACAAGAATTAAATACGTTAGCGCGTACTACGTTGGAAGACTCAAATACGTCACTATCGAGACACCTTATAACTTCACATTTAAGTGAAGAAATACAATGGAACAGTATCTACAACCAAAACATATGTGTACTCTGAACTCTGAACTACAAAGCAGATAAATATTTTGAAAATAAAGCATCAATAAGCTGGGCCTCACTTTAAAACTAAAAAAAAAACTCAAGACATTTCAAAGAGTAAAAAAAAATACAGCTCAATACTCACATACCTAATAGTTTTATTAATTAGAAGAATAATATTATTTGTTGCTTCGAAATCGTCATGGAAAAAAAATCCCTCTATAAATAAGGCCAAATCTGTCTTCCTTATGAAAGTACCAACGAAACCTAATTTTTATCACTTTGAAATCGTTATTATTATATTTTTCCTATCTTTATCCATCCACTCAAATGCCTGCATGTAATAGTAAAGTGTAAAGTAAACATAACAATAAATTAAACTAGTAAATAATTTGAATAAAAGATATTTATCACCTTACACAATGGAATCATTTTTATTATATTACATTATATATATAAAAACAATAACTAAAGTAAAAATAAATTAAGGTCAGATTCATTTAAAATCTAAAAACTTGCAATATACATTTTTATAATAAAGAGACCATATTTATTTATGAGCAATATACTCACAAAATACAAAACATTATACTATAATTTATTTCAAAATTTACCTTATCTTAAACTAGATGTCTCTAGCATTTCTAAAATAAGAAATAAAAATTACATATAGTGGTGGCTTCATGCTGATTCCGAAGTAATCTTTAGATGCAGATAGTGAATAAACTCTTTTGACGACTATGACATAAAATATAAAGAAAAACAAAAAAATAAATAAAGAAAATAATTATTAATTATTCCTTAAAATGAAGTAAAATTTTCATAAATTTTCTAATAGCCTCAATTACTTTCAAAATAATCGTCAAATAAAAAAATCAAAACATTAATACGGCCATAAAATATAAAACCCATTTTTAATAGTAACTTTCATTATAGTTATTTAGCATAGTGTCAAAGATGTGTATATCTTATATATCTCAATTACTTTCAAAATAATCGTCAAATAAAAAAATCAAAACATTAATACGGCCATAAAATATAAAACCCATTTTTAACAGTAACTTTCATTATAGTTATTTAGCATAGTGTCAAAGATGTGTATATCTTCATATTAAAATATAACAAATTCTTAAACATTGCGATTTCATTCATGGTATTATAATCATATGTAAATTTACATAACATTATTAAGACCTTCTACAAATTTTAAATATTTTTCATGTCTTCCAGCATAATTATCACCATCAGTCTGTCTTTCTTCAATAAAATTATTTTCATGTATTAAAATCACTTGAAAAAGTACACTATTGTATATACAATTACTGTCATATCGAGATATCTTTGCCTGTTTTTGCCTCATGTCATTTAAACTGCAATGCTTACAATTTTTCTTCACAAGAATTCCATTATTTCTAAACAAACTAAAATGATCATACATCATTGCGATTAACTCATGCAATATAAAACGTCTATGATACCATAATGTCTCATGGCTATGATAAAATCTTATAAGCTCATTATTAAGAACCAATTCGTGGCAAACAACCTCCAACTTTCTGCATAATGCTAAGTTATTTACAGTGCAATTACAATTCTTTACATTATATGAGAAAAGCAAATTAATTAAGTTTTCTTCTGTATATGAAACTAGATTGTCTTCAGTAGCTTGAACTGTCCCATCTTTAGGTAAATTATTAGCTACTAATCTTACAAAAACCTTTCTTAAATTAATATCTATTGTATTTTCAAATGATTTCCATGATGAGTTATCCAAATTAAAAATATTTCTTATACAAAATTGACGGTAATGGAAACAGCTGTAATCTGATACATGGTTGGAAATACATTTTTCAGAAAATATATACTCTTTTATGTACAATGAGTTCATATCATAATGCTTCAGAACATTCTTCATGTTATCTACTATAGAAAGTCTGTGACTCCAACTGTGATAATTGTTAGGGCTCTTGTCTGAAGTTTCATCACATATTCTCAGCTCTGAATTTATTAAGTTTTCTAATTCATTTGTCTGTAAATTATCACCTGAAAGTGAAAAGCAATTACAGTAAAACTAATGAAAATATTTGAAATATAATAATAAATAGAGAAAGACATACTTTGTAAAATTGAACCCAAAAGCCATCTTCTATAGGCGAAGGCATCATTACATTTAGGTTTTCTTGATAAAACCAATCTTGAAAATTGTAATTCTGATACTTTATCCAGTGAAAGAAGTTGAACAATTTCTCTTCTCTTATTCCATAGAGTTGTTATATCAGGATTGATGAGTAGTGTAACATTTAACAATTTTACAAGGCGTTCAAAATCCAGTGTGGTAATTCTTTTATATTTACGCTGAGACATCATACCATATTTTTCCTTAATTTCAGAATAGCAATACATGTATACGTGTTTCACACACCATGACTCCAGTCCCAGACAATTTTCTGCGCTGAGTACAGGCGATTTATTTCTAAAATTTGAGTCCACAGGGACTATATCGAAAGCATACCTGTAAAAACAAAATACAAAGGCGTATTTACCAACTTTCATTTTCTTTATGTTTATTGAAATTATGCCAAAACAGACAAATACTCACAACTCAGTTGTTTTCGAAAGTACATTGTGCATGTCTTTCACGATTTTTTCAACTAAAGCGTACTTATCGTCATCCATTTTATATAGATCAATATTCGATAAATTTATTATTCAAAGCAATGTGTAAAAATTTATTTGATAGAAAGTATATTCACAGCCATTAACCCATTTTCTTTTGATTTCATGTTAAGATTTGACATTTTATTTTGAATTATTTTGACTTTATGGGTCACGAAAGAAGTCCCGCGCCGACAATTTGAACTAAATTTGACAAGACGTCCATATTCTAGAAAAGGTCATGATTTGTCCCGTTAGTAATGTGTCTTGAAACCTATAGAAAAAATATGGGTCCCGATAAACAAGAGATTGCATTAAAATACTCAAATAAACGTTTGTAGACAATTCATCTTTTTTAACAAATAGACTTTTGTTGCTAAAAAACTAATAGATCATTATTGAATACGTAATCAAGTAATGCTTATATTCATGACTGGCATATGAGCCATGAACCATGCATAAACGATGAAGTAAAATAAATAATTTATGTATTACGTATGAAAAATATAATAAATGAGCCACCTCCTTAGTACTTAGTACTCCTTAGTACAGTATTTAGGTAACGCGTGAGTGTAGATCCGATAGCGTCGATTCACCCGAACGGACTGGACTGGAGGTAATGGACATGTATGGTTAACAGGATACAAGCAAATATTCCAATTTAAAATTATTACCTAAGTATAGGATAATACTATACTATAATATTGAAAAGCTGAAGAGTTTGTTCGTTTGGTTGAACGCGCTAATAACACGAATGAATAGACCGATTTGAAATATTAAAAAGGCTATATATGCACCATGGGCGAAGCCGGAGCTGACGCTAAAATAAATATAAATAGTTGTATAATAAAATAAAATATAAATATGTTGCGTAAATCTCAAAAGCGGATCGCACAATCTGGTTCAATTTTATCAACGGTTCAACTTTTTGATAAAGCAGGTAAGAAAAGCGTATCAAGGGTGAAGCTGGATGGAGTTGACCGCTAAAACTGAACTAAAAAAAAATATATCGGCACGACGCAAAGACTGATCAACTACTTTTCATAAAAACATTAATAAGTGGTTAAAAATTGATGAGTGAGTGAGGTACAGGTATAATTCCTGCTCAGCGGTACCTAGTCAAACTTGAATAGGTAGGTAACAGAATAATATACAATTGCACCAGTGACCATCACCCATGAAAGTAATATTGTATGTAATCTACAACTAGTAAGTAAAACTAAATCCGTAATGTTAACGTTGACACTTGACTTGTAAATTGTCACTGTCAGTGTCAGTAGTTACCTTACATTTTGTGATGATTTTGTGTATCGTGGAACTAGAAAAGTTTTTGAATATATGCCCATCGTTGTAATATCAGAGTACTTTTATTATATTATGTTGGATTTGAGCAATGAGGATATAAATCCTACAAACTGACTTTCAAAACTATAAACAAATCTGTACTACTGTAGAAATAAAAAAAAATTGAATTAAATAAATTAATAAAGATTCATTAGTTTATAGAAACACACAGAATGGTAAGTTTATAGGTCTTTGTAACGAATATAAAACATTTATTTGTTGTCCATTAGATTCTTAACATACAATTAATTCTTATCAGAATGGAATAAGCGCGGCATTTCAGTATTTGATTTTGAACGTTCGTTTTATTATGCTTGTTTTATCTTTCAGAGTGCAATTTTTAACTTCCAAAGTTTGTTATCTGTTATACTGCTGTTAATATGCACATGTGCTTATTTGAGATCGTTTTTCCCCAGTTTGATGGACCGAAATAAAACTGGGTAATTATCATCATCAAGTTATTTTTACCAACTTTAATTCTCTAATCCAATGGTATTCAAACTTATTTTGTCAAATCCTCCTTTACTCCCCCCCCTCCTCCTAATCCGGAATATAAGGGAGAAATTAAGATGTTAACAAAAGTACTGTCAAATCTAAAACAATTACCTGTAATGTTTTGGAAAAAAATTTTAGTTATTAATTTTTTCTTATACTTTAGTTATTAATTTTTTCTTAAACCACCCATTTTGAGAAATAGCTAACTACTTACATACATTTATTTGTAAGGCAGTAATTGAGTAATAAAACATTGAGACACTTACTGAACAAATATTAAAAAATATTATACCTAAATATTCATGTTTTAATAAGTAAAAAATTTATAACATGCATTTTTTTTGCAGCCTTTTAGGAACATTTTGGAAATGTGCTAGAATTGGAGAAAGGAAATCACCTTATGTTGCAGTGTGCTGTGTTATAATGGCATTTACAATTCTATTCTTAACATAGTATAAATGTTAAGAAAATAAATAAAACAATACATTTTTTTTGGTTCTTTATTTGTGAAATCTGGATCTAGCACAGATAAAAATTTAATAGAAAAACAGTACATACTAAGGTTAGAATATAAAAAGATTATAGAACAGTCACAAATCTAAAGCTAGTCTTGATTACATTTTGAATTTATAAATACAAAATAAGTTCAATTTTCAAATAACATGGGTAGTCATAGTGAAACAAAAATCACATTTTGCTATTAATGTATTTTATCCATGATAAAATCTGTTATTAACAAGTGCACAATGAAAGCTGTGCATTGCTGCAGTTGCATATAAATAATGTTATAATTATATAATAAAATGGATATATATGAAAAAGTTAACATTATAATTATAATAATAATAATAATATAAGTTTCTACCAATACAATCACTAAATCGCACAGTACAAAAATCCTTATCAAACCAGGCAAATATTGAAAAAATGTTTATATTTTGTGAAAAGTAGTGCTATACTTATTTTATTTAATCATACGTCTAATAATTGGAGCGTAAATCAGTCTAGACATTTTCCTATCGTAAGCACAATACAGCAACATCCACTAGACCTACTTACTATTGCTAAATATATCTTAGTTTCGATGCAAGTCAGTTCAATCTGCAACTATTTTATTGTTATAAATATAGGGTATATAAAAGGTTAACAAAAAGAATAATAAAAAATGCCACATCAGAAGCTTAAATATAAAATAAAGGATGTTAAGGAATAACAATATATCATGATGGTTCCGCACTAAACCTAAAATTAAGGAGATAACTATTAAATAAGACTAGAAACTTTAATCTTGAAACATATAAGAAATGGATAGTTTAATAGTATGAAATTAATATCTAATCATTCATCAGAAAATTATTCAAATCAATTTATATTTTTCATAATTTAACTAAAACAAAACAAATAATTTGGTTATATTTTCCTTGTCTTTCATTGACATAAATAATTCAATATAAATATAAAAGCTTTGATGAACTATCAAAACTATAAGAGTTCTTAGTTTGCATGTTACATATTTATTATGCTTTTTAAAATATGATAAGAAAAACATATGTCTTATATTAACATAATTGTAATTTGCTCATACGTTTTTTTTTACAATAATGTTAATATATAATAATGAATATAGCAAATGTGAAGCTTTGACATATGAGATTACTAATTTATAAATGTATTTATCATTAATATTATAATCTATTATTTTGATTTTAGAAAAAAGATTCCATTCTTAGTCTCATTCATACATTATCAAAAATATTTTCCGTAGCAATTATCTTCAAAGTTATAGTTAAAGGCATCAAGGGAATGTCCGAATAAATGCTTTTGTTCTTTCATCAAATTACGTATGAAAAATTACAAGACAAAATAATAATTCGGCTTATTAATCAATTATGGCACCACAAAGAATTAAAATTAGTTGAGCATGAATAATTCACGAAAATTAAAAACTAAAGTATAAAAATTTGTAAAAAACAGATAAAGTAAATATTTGCAATGGATACATAAGAAGCAGATTTTTTAATAGACAAAATCGAGTCACAAAACACTTCACACATAGGAAATTAAAATAATTTATTCACTGACCTTCTTTCATTAGGGTCAGTTCGTTCCAGTTCCAGGCCAGGCCAGGTTGGCCTGGACATCACAATTTAAATAATGATTGTAATCAAATTCCTCGTATTTGAGGTGTATATAATTAGCTTATACTTATTTTTATCCAATCTGAATCTGAACTATTGAATACTTATTTAATGGTATAATGGTATGATATTACTGAAAAATTCAGAACAATGAAATGTAGTATTATGTGACGCAATTTTAAAATAAAAACATTTGTTTTTTTTTTTCGATTATCACAGAGAGAACAATAATTAAAGGAGGGTGCGGAGCGTAGAAAACGTGAAATGTTCAGAGAACGAACCTACACCAACTGCCACATCCCAAACATTTAATCACTTACACTTTTTGGTGTTTCACGATTGACGACCGAATACCATCTTACTTCTAATAGCCTAAATCTAAACGATACATCTTAACAAAATCCCCATTAGGTGTTTTATAAATACAAGTCATATAAATTTTGGATATTTAAAAATCAGACCCATTAATTGTTACATCATAGGACAATGTATTTGATGAAGACTTAATGAATGTGTGTAATTAAATTTATTCTTAGAATAAGTTCGAAGTCGTACAAAAGAAGTATTTTCAATGTTTATGTCAATTTTAAAAATTCTAGTATTAAATGAATAAAAATTGTTTTTTTCTGTCGTTTTACAATGTAATGATGGTAGGCCCATGTTGTCAAGTGTTCATGAAATACAATAACTATGTATATCAATACGATCTAGCGAGGTATGTGGTGTAAAATGGTTGTATAAAATCTTACCGATACCCCATAAGTTTTGAAATTCTATATTGTTACAAAAACTCAACACCAGTTTAACAACGCCACGGAAACAACTGTAAGCAAGAATTCCGTATACTAAACAAACGGCTAGCAATAAATACGACTTAGACACTAGAGAGCTATTTTACGTAAATGTAATAGGCAGTGAAAAAAACGTTAAATACTTATAAAGGAATTACAAGTGTGCAGTACGGCAATATCATAAAGACGATAAAGTACGATACAAAATCATGACTTTTTTAAATGGAAAGATATTTAAAGTCTATTTAAAATATATAGTTCGAATTCAAATAATGAACCAACACAGCGGAGTAAAATAATTGTTATACTTCCTTCACATAATTATCATTCAATGTTAGGTCATATGATAATATATAGACAATAAAAAAGAAACAGATAGAATAGAGATAATTTATAAAAGGAATCGTATCACTCGTCTTTGTGATATTGCAATACAATAAATATTAACGAATACATTTGGCACGTTAGCGCACGGACCGATGCCGTTTCGAAGACATAAGATATCATACATTTCTCTATAAGTCAAAACCATACCACAGTACGTATTAACATATCGAGTAATGTACTAAATTTCAAACCGAGTGACAGTATAAATGCAGGCCCAAATAGGTTTGTATTCGTAGGAAGTAAAATCAATGCTAAAGCTAACAATGACTACACGAGTACGACTAAGTCCCGAGGAACTCTTCTAGACACTACCTCTACTGCTTTCATTAATGCTTTTTACCCTGTAAAAGAGAAAATATAATAAGAACGTTAACATCAAAATATAAAATACGAACCATCTGCATATTCAAAATTATCTAACTATAATGGACTACGCTAAAAAAAAGAATTTCAATGAGTAATAATTGAAAGAAAATTTTCTGTGATACCTTAAATATATGCATAATACAATGTTAATAAATAATAAATATTTTTAGCTGCGCTTCTATAATAAATAAGAGTATATTGAAATATCAGTGTCACAAACAAGTATGTATACTCATATTGCCCAGTACAAAAAACCAGTCCAATATATAATGAGTAATGACCCACCTGTGTTACATAAAGGCGTATCCTATCTGATCATCTCGAGGTACTTGTGCTTGTGCTTAGTCAGCATCTCGGTGACGGTCACCAGCTTGCGTATCGCCGGCTGGCTCTTGGCCAGGTTCTGTAGCTCGCTGAGGTGGGATACGCAGATGTGATGGATGGTGGCCAGTTCTTTTGCTGTGGTCAAAGGTATAGCTAATTAATTTGATTTTTTTAAGCTTTATCATTATTTACTTTTTTATTGGGATAAAACAACAATAACAACAGTACATATATAGAACATTAATACATAAAAATTACAAAAACAACTGGTCTGGCAATGTACTAATTATAGGCATCCAAAACATTCTTAATATACTGTTATGTAGGGCGTTGCCGAGCATTGTTGAAATTTTCCCTTTTCATTTGTGTTGTTTCATAACTTTTTCATACAAAAAACTCTAGCAAACGCTTTGAACAAGGATATTAGATGCCATTGTGTAAAAATTAAGAAGATACGAAATTCATAGATAATACATATATTTCGATAACATACAAGTTCTCAGTATACTCACCGATATCAAAGTTATTGTTTGAATTAGTTTGTGCATTCCCAGGGTCTTGCACTGAACTCAGTTGAT
>NC_052105.1:4768277-4781504 GCF_012273895.1 Zerene cesonia | reverse complement strand
TTTAGAAATCAAAGACTTTTTAACGGATTTTAAACGCGATTAATTCATTATATTATTAACACGTAAGATATTATATGCCTTGAAGGTCATACAAATATTGTTATTTGCGAGCTATCTGCACCTCTATTTCTAGAAATATTGTATATAATACTCGCGTAAAACGAAACACAAGAAAATACTAATTAGGCACCTAATATTGCAAAGATATCTAAGGTTTAATTATTATTTTTTTTTATTTAACCTAAACATAACAATACATATCCTTTCTGGTTTTCGGTATGCTTGATTTATATAAAACATGTATTTAAACAACATAACTACCGAAAAAAGTAAAGTCTTCATTTTACTGTTTAACTAACTGTTTAACACTTCTGTTAACCATGATAAAATTTCCTTAAAAGGATTAATTCTGTTAAGCTATCAAAGGTCTTCTGTATAAATAATTCTATATTACCTCTTAACATATACTAAATAACAAAAGTCAATTATCATAATTCAGGAATTCAAACTTACCTGATCTAGAATCATAAGCAAAAACTCAGCATTATTACAAGCATCTTCGGGTGAATCCATTTTGGTAGGATTGAGTTCAGCAGACTGCTTCGCATCGATCAACTTCTGTACTGTTTCAGAAATTGCCGCCTATGACATAAAAAAATTGTCATCAATGAGAAAAGGTGCAGACATGTGCATATAATTTTAAACTTTTACAGAAATATTATCTCATCAATTTGCATAGAATATTAAATTACATAAAGACTGGTTGATTAACGCGATGCCCGAGTTTGTTATATACAAATATAGTTTGCTATGAGATTCAGTTTGTGACTGTATCTGTTTCTATGTTTGCGTTAGCGTTTGAATTTGAGTTGAGATTAAATTTTTTGTTTTTATCTGAGTTCGAGTTTAAAACAATCTGAGTTCGAGTTTAAACTCGATTTATTGTAACTTGATTTAAATCAAGTTACAATTTGTTATTTAAGTCTTTTTTTTCTCTTAACCGCCACCACCAGCGCCGCCAACCGGCGCCGCTACACGCGCGAGGGCTACGGGGCGGCGCACCTGCAGGAAGGGCTTGCAGAGCGCGTGCATGAACTCGTCCAGCACGGCGGTGGCGAGCGAGGCGCCGCGGAAGAGCGCGCGGTGGTCCGGCTCGCGCGCCACCTCCGCCGCCGCCAGCTCGTGCGCCAGCTCCGCGCCGCGCCCGCACTCCGAGAACGCGTGCAACACCGCTGTGCACGTTGCAATGTTTACTCACATTATTGATAACAAGTAATTTCGTGCATCATTGTGATATGAATTAAAGGCGACCACATGAGCTAAAACAGTGTTTGATAATGCCTTAAAGTATGTGATCCATTGCAAAAAAAAAATTACGCTTCATTATGATTGATCTCTTTGTTGTCCCTTTAATGATTTAATCAAAAACGGATTCGTCGTGATGCGTTTATACGTAATATTTATAAATTGTTTAACGTCAAACATGTACTAGATGATCATTTTAAAGTATTCACGACTGATGTTGTAATAGGAAACACTATGAACATAATAATTACTTCCTGCAATTAGTGACAGTAGAATAAAAAATTTCTTACACGTAGCAAGAGGTTGTCTATCCGTCCTACACAGGTCCGCGAGCGCCTTGACAGCGGGCAAGCCGGGCTCCAACAGCAGTTGTCGAAGGGGGTTGTATTCTTCCCGAGGCATGACTAGTTCTTGCATATATCTAGAAATTTGAGTATTGTTTATAATATGTACTTAATCCAAAAAGGTCAACATCAACACAAAACATTACGGAGAGAGTGTTGAGTTTTATTTTAAAAAGATTTAATCACCTAATACGTAGTCTTAGCGATCCCCATTCTCCAATAGGAGTCATACCAGCAAGGGGATACCACTCTTCTACTTCTTCACCGTTCGCCAGATTTGCTAACTCGATGGTCAATTCTGCAACCTGAGTTGTAAATATACATGACAAAAAATAACTAATTATTAAAACAAGTGAAAATTATATAAATTTTAATATATTGTTGTATCTTACCTCAGATTCTTTGCCTCTTTTCCCAGTATTGTGTACCGTAATAGTGAATGAGGTGACATCTGGTGGCACATCACTGTAACGAAAAAAAATATACTAAATTTCCTTGCATATAGTCGAATATAACATATATAACTAATTACGCTTAACCTCAAACATATAATATGTATATAGTTAGATATTTTATACGCAGTATACTTGGTAGGTTTGGATTTTAAAATTCCGCCGTTTAAACAAGATGGTTTAATTGAATACAAAATGCACTCTAATTATTAAGATTAAAATAAATTTGTTTGATGCGATTTTTGTTTTTTTTCCGAGTTAGAAGAATAATAAAGCAAATATAAGATGCAATATGGCACGTACTCGAACACAAACTCGTCGTCCCAGTGGGGGTCGGGCGAGGGGCGCGGGCGCGTGCGCGCGACGGGCGCGGCGCCCAGCGCCAGCCGCAGGTGCGGGCGCGGCGCCAGGCGCGCGGGCAGCCGGTGCGCCGTCACGCAGCGCACGCGCAGCGCGCGCAGCCACACCACGCGCGACACCTGCTCGACACGGTGCAACTTCATTTCGCATTTCATACACAATAAATCATTTATGTAACATGTATCCTTAGATTTGAGTATTTTAGCACTTACATTTCTATATATTACTATTTCAGACACTAGGTCACTGTATTAATTTCGACTTCATATCAGAAAGACATTCGTATTTAACTATGATAAATATTTTAGATGGACAGATTAAATGAAAAAAGAATATTGAGAAAAGTGAACGAGTGAAAGATAGTTTCTAAATAGTTATATGATTACAACTTTAAACATGGAATAAATAGTGTTTTCACATTATTTAAAAAAAAACTTTAAAGCGTCAACAACAGAGACTAACACAAAATCGTCTCTATCACCAACGCAATAACGCTCACTTTAGACTGATGCCTCGCCTGTTGCGGCACGCACAGCGGGCGCAGCGCGTCGAGCCAGCCGCGCAGCTCGGTGGCGGACGCCGCGGCGAGGAACGTGTGCGTGGAGAGGCACGGCAGAGCGCGCTCCACCAGCTGGAAGCAGAACTCGCGCTCCCACAGCGACTCGTGTACCTACAATATAACCATAATCGGTTTGTCAGACGTATTAGTTGCCTACAAAGTTTGTGTTGTGTGTGGGTGTGTAAAATTATGTTAAATTGTAACGACGTTATTCAAATTTTATACAACAAAAACGATTTAAAATTATTATTTTTGTTTTAAATACACCAATTCATTAATTGGTGGAAATTTATATTTATCGATAACACGCTAAAATTAATCTAACAACACTTACGACTAGTCGACCCAAAGCTTCAACAAATCATACAATAAGTATGTATTATATATTTAAAAAACTACAAAAGGAAAGAGAAAATGTAAATGTCTTGTATGACAACTCGAAAATTCAAACATCCGCATTACCTGGTACAAATAAGCGCAGGATAAGTCAATCAATCCTTTCGGCTTCGTCCTCTTTGGCGAGTCGTAGAAATACAGATGCGTGTCCGTTCCCTCCTGCAGCAACACGAAGTATAACGCCTTCCACTTCTTGGCCCCCTTGTCCGACTTCTTATGTAAATAGCCCTGGTGCTTGATACCCTTCATCTTTTTCAGACCGATTTGATCTCGACACTCCCGTAGAGTTGCGTATATCTTTTCAGCCGCAGCGCCTGTTGTGCTTTGTTGTGGTTCAATTTGATGGCCCTCAGCAATGAGCTGGAACAATAGTAATGGAAACGGTGCTAATATTTTGTTATTCTAATAATTCTATTATATATATAATTGGAATCTCGGAATCGGCTCCAACGATTTTCATGAAATTTAGTATATAGGGAGTTTCGGGGGCGATAAATCGATCTAGCTAGGATGTCATATTCGTGTTTTATCGACTTAAACTTACTTTTTTAACATATAGGAGGCGTTTGAGTAGTCCCAATTTATTATGACTCTTCCTGACATCTATTGGCGAATAATAATACTATTTTTTGGCGAATAAAAAAAAACCGAGTAAAGCTCGGTCATCCAGGTACTAATTAATTTAAGTGAGAAGGTATTGCACTTTAAATTTTCGCCCATATACGAGAACACAATACATATTACGTACAGGTTGTCCCAATGTGTGTCCTTCCACAATCTGCTCCTTCCTATATCTATTGATGACGGCGTCCAAACACTCGAACGTCCTGCCGCCCATTAAGTACCGCACGCCCTTCTTCTCGATCCTGAACCTTTGGATTTGGTTGTTTATGTGGAAGAACAAGGAGTAATCCCCGGGAGAGTTATCCGAAGGCCTGTAAATATTATTTGGAGTTCAGCAAACAAATAAAAAATATACTGAATTATTCTACAAGTCCATAAATCACACTTAAAATATTACTGGCAATTTTATATTAGAACATCGTACATTTTATGCTGAATTATCGTTTCGTGTAACTATCAACAAATAAATATACTTGTTCTATAGAATATTTATGTCAAAGTTAAAAAAGCAATATTTAGACATAGGAATGTAACTAACCTGACCAAGAAGCTTCCTGGTCCTGCTTTGACCAGCATATCAACTGCCTCACTCTTAGTACAATTTGGGTGGAACCAAGAGAAAACAGTATTGGGATCGATTGATGGATCTAAGTCCTCCACTAACTCCCTGAAGATCATTCCTTGCTCTCCCGTCCTATAACATTAATTTTGATAAATTTGAATTTTAATAAAATTAAATTTGGATGTTTGTCCGTCAATCACGCTGAAACTACTGAAAGGATTTTGATGAAATTTTGAATACAGACAGGGTATGAACTGACTTGGCTGATAGGATATTTTACATCCTGATTAAATGCTCCCTTGGGATAAAATAGGAATCTTGAACTCCGGGCGGAGCCCGGACGAGCGTATAGTCATTAACAAAACAAGGAACTTATTAAGATAAATAAAATCAAAAACTTTATAATATAATGATTTTATTTATCTTACTAAGTACTTCACAAAGGATTAAAATTTATTTGATAAAGCCAAGATTTATTCTTTATCTTACCCACCAGAAGGAGCAGTACAGCACATGATTGATGATGTCATCCTACTGACTAATATTTAGTTTAATTACGTAACAATTTTATAAAACTTGAGAATAATAATTATAAACATAAAAAATACTAATAATACAGACAAGTATCCCATTGAAAGGAGATTCGGGGATAATAGAGCATTGTGTACCTAAGTTCACTTGAACATTGCGTCTATATATCTTCTATAAATCTTAATAAGAACTATTCAATTTAAGAGGAAATAATTGTATTGATGTAAATGTCAGTACGGGAGAAAATAAATCAATAATTAAATAAAGGAAATCAACAACAGTCTCTCAGACTAAGTGTAATTGTTTTCCTACATATAATAAATAATTACTTCACATGTCGATTGCTAATGCGACTCAATGTCTTATGCAGCATAACCGCATTATTACTACGCGACTGGTTAACGTACGATAGTATTTTCTGCGCATAAACATGTATTGAAACCTAACCATAACTAAATGTAGGCTGTCTGGAAGCATATTTGGTAACGAAACACAATACAATTTGCTTATTCATACTTTATTTATAGCTCTTTTATTCTTTATTTGAATTGAATTGCTTACTGCGCAACTTTCTGCGCATCAGAACATAATTGCTACTGAATATTATTATTCATAATCTAAATAAGTGAGTTAATTCTAAAGGGATTTAAATCGCTACCTATTATATAATGTTTTATATTCATGAAATCAAGCTCTGTGATATAGAACTATGCAAATTTATGCGTGTACAATAAACAATTGTGATCCAGAGTACCACGAAGGTCGGCATACACTTCACTCTCCCTTACCACAAGTAATCGTAGGAACTACGCACTCATTGTTCGTAGCGGAAATTAAAATTATATAGCGATGTCAAGGTAAACTGCAGATAATAAACAATTTGGTGCGAATTTTAAATAATTAGGTTTTTATGTAGGAATGTGTGTTGTATTTTAGGTGTTTTAATAAATAGAATTTATGTCCTTTATATTATATTTGTCTATCTGGAATTGAAGCTAACAATATATTGCATTCCTGTCTTAGGTCTAAGAAGCCAGACATGTACATATAAATGATAAGTGTAAGGCAGAACAACCTTTGCCGGATCAACTAGTTACATAATATCTATTCAGTACTTTTGTGCATATTGAATACATTAGGAACTGTATCACATATAATCACCTATGTGCAGTGACCCAGAGCCACCCGTCGCCCATGTCGTTGTGAACGAAGAAAATGTCGCCCTTCTGAAATGTGAGCTCGTCCGTGTCTGGCATCTTCGTGTAGGGTAAAATAGCCACCACGCGCTGTTGAACACCGAATGTATTATTACAGATTACAACTTTGAACTCCGTATATATATATATTATACAAGTATAGTCAGCAAACACTGTACATAGAAAATTTTGGTCATAGATAAAATTCCATAATATTTGTAAAGAAAATTCATTTAAAGATTTCCGAAAATTCGATGACCGCACCTGGGAATCGAACTGACTAAAATCTGTTAGAATCACACCCTGTACTTTTATTACATCGATCGAAAGGGTATCAATTGGAAAGATAAAACCTCTCTAACAAACTTGATAAACCGAATGAAAGGAAACATGTGGCGTTAAAACATACGACACTTTATGTACTTATATGTTTCAAATACAGGTTTGTGAAAAGTATATTAAAATATTGGTGTCCCAAATATCAGAACTATAATATAAATTTTGGAGAAAACTTCTTTATTTTTTTATTTGTACATAATCCATAATGATCCAGCTCTATCTAGCTATTTGATATGACGCCCACTGATTCTCCTATCAGTTTCACCTAATTTCAAGTTCGAGCTTGAAGACGAGTTTAAATCTTTTAAATCTTTCGTTTTGAATCAACGCAATAAATATATCGGTAACTATATACCGATAGTAACTCTTTTATTTTCCTATACAGATGACATACATATTAAAAATTTCTATAGTTTTAACAATTGTCCAGTTAGAACAAATAAAAAATATTAATTAAATAAAAAGTTACGCATTGCATCATCAACGTTAAAATGTGTGCGTCAATTCACAAGTTTTGTGCTACTTAAGTGCAATGACAAAAGATTGCATAGCACCAGCTACCAGCGAAGAAAAAGCTCATTTCACAAAAACAACTCTCCAGTCAAACCTTTTTATCGTTGACAGGTTCAGGCGGAGGAACCGGCTCGACGAGACGCTCGCGTTTCAAAAGGTCCGAACAATGGCTGTAGAAACCCACTAGCTCTGCGAGGGAATCAAATTGACGGCCTCCTATGTAGTAATCGCCGCATACTGCTGTTATTCTAAAAACAAATAACATTATTTTGATTTATTTATCACGAAACTGTTATTTACTCTAAATTATGTTAAAAATATCTTACCGAAAGTGGTTAATGCCAGTACGTCCTAAATAACTCAATACGTACGAGCCCGGCTTTCGGTCGCTTTCTCGGACTGTAAAGATATTTCGTTTAACTATTTTGTGAAGACATTTTATCATCGACTACATTATACAATACACATACATGTATAACAATAGATTATTTTACGATACACTAAATAACTTCAAGTCTTTGTTAAGGAGATTAGTATCAAGTAGATTTTAAGGCTTCTGAGGCGACACTTGAGATGTTAGGGGTATACAAACTGTAGAGGACTCTATAAATATACAATATATTATATATATACTGATGTTATAAAGCTAAACAGTTTGTTTGTATGGTTGAATGCGCTAATCTCAGGAACTTATGTTTCGATTTGAATTATTTCAGAGTAAGGTAGTCCATTTATTGAGGAAGGCTAGGTTATATATGTACCACGAGCGAAGCCGAAACGGACCGCTAGCTAGTGATGTATATTCTTATTTTAAATTCACTGTTTTATTACATTAGATACATTTAATAGGACTTTACACATATAAAATCTGTAACATGATTAAAGCTGATTCTATGATACGAAGATTAATTTTAAAAAGTCTTTATATTGCCTAGATTTGCTGATTTTACTTCAAACAAAACATACAGGTAGCTCCTTACATTACGTAAGTCGTACAGAATCTTTTGCATGGGAACTTCTAATGTTGCACAGCACATTGTCTATTGTGACATACTCTAATGTATGAACTGGAGTTTGTTTCTTAGTTTTTAGTATTTTAAGATGATTAAAAAAACATTCTATAATTTTTTGTATTTTTTTTAGGTATATCCTACTAATAAAAGGTTATAAAAAAACGCAATACATATTCAGCATATTCTATTCAGACACACGAATTTTATTTTAGCTGAAATTTTAAATGAAAAAAATTGATTATTTTTTTTTCATTTTCATATTTATGATCAACCATCACTGCTCTCGGCATAGTATTTAATATGCCGAGAGCAGTGATGGTTGAGCGGTTAACACCTCGGGCTCAAAACATGTAAAAACAAAGGTTTGCCACTGGACGACTGTGCAAGAAATAAATTGATTTTTCAAACCAATGAGCAAACCAGCATGTTGAAGAATCAAAAGTTCAACGACATGTGACATCTGCCAACCCGCACTTCACTGTTGTGGTGGAGTATGGTCTGCACCTACGCAGCAGCCTCTTGTCCGTAAAGTAGGAACTTATACACAATATACTTATGAACAGTATATGGACTGATGATCATATTGATTAAGGACAAGTATAAATTTCCAAAAATTATAATTCCATGCTATTCTAATATAATAATATTCTTTATGACATCTATGTCAAAGAATATTATGTATAATACCATTACCAAAAACAATACATTACCAAATATCTTATGTTGTTTATGGTAACTACCTTATAAGAAATTAAAGCAACACTTGAGAAAAATACATTATGAAATATTAAGACAACATGATTAAATTTACTAATTACAACCAGTTATACTTAAGTAAGAGAAAGTGTTAATTAATTTTCTTAAGGAGCAATTACAAGTAATTATCTAATCCCTTGTTATATGCAACAATTAATAAATTAACTTCATTGTTTAATCCACCATAAACAATAGATAATTTTTTTTATATTTGTTTACTTTAAATATTGTAAACTTTGTTAATAGTGGGACAGTTTTGTCATCAACTGATATGTATGAAAGAGGCAAACTTTGGAATAAGACAAACTGTTGCTTATTAATAACATTAACTTTTAAACCATTCCACTGAGTTTTAAATGAATAAAAAATCTCTACCCTGATATTATTATGATAAATAAGCAAAAAATAGCTATTTTTGAAATTGATTGAAAGAATTACAGTAAAGAACAAATAGAAAATATAGGAAACTTATTAAAACAAATAAATAAGGATGAGCTTCATCATAATTTAAATTAACACATTGTGTACATACCTTAAATGGTTTATTATATTCATGAATTGTTTTTTTTATATTATAACACAAGACAAAAATATAATCACTACATAGTATAAAACAAAGTCACTTTCTCTGTCCCTATGTATGCTTAAATCTTTAAAACTACACAATGGATTTTGATGGATTTTTTTATAGATAGAGTGCTTCAAGAGGAAGCTGTTTATATATTATAACATCTTTAAATTACTCTGAATTTAATGCATGCAAAGTCACAGGCAAAAGCTAGTTATTATACAAGATAAACAAACCATTCAATCATTTGGAATGAGGAAATTTTACTAGAATTATCACATTAACATTAAAAATAACAATTATGAATGATCCATTTTAAATCTGAAAATCTATCTTTAATGGTTCTTGTGTAATGCTTATTTGCACTTATTGTGTTTTATTCAATAATTAATGTAATTATTATAGGCTATATAATACTAAACATTTATTGAATTGAAATTAAATATATTTTTAACAAAGCTGAAGTAAAGGTTACTTCAGAATTGATTTTATATGAATATATGGAAATAATGATAAGATTATCTTGAAATGTTTCATTGCCAATCCACCTAAGGTAAGGTGTTGTATTATTTATACTTTGAGAACATTTATAACACAAGCTATCTGTCCTGGCTCCACCCCTGATATATAAGGGATCACATACTGTATATCAAATGGTAAAATTAGTTTTGAAATTAATCCAATAGTCCTAAGATTAGCATACTCAAACAAGCAAACACTTCACCTTGTATTTGTTAAGATGGGGTATTAATAACAATAAATTGCTTACCTAAATAACTTCCATGCTTTCCAGTAGCCCACAGTCTTTCCTCAGAAGTATATCTATCAAGCCTTCCATGGTACCACTCACTTTCTGGAGGAGCAAGAACAGCCTGTCGCTCACCTGAGGTTCGAAAAAGTTTTATATCTCTATTTCCCCAACAAAATACAAGCAGAGGCTAGTGAAATATGATAAATAAAACTACGTCAGAATATTTTACCGTTAGTACTCGGTCCGTCAGCTTCATCAAGCTCTAAGTCTGCTGTTAATTCCGCTATATCTCCACCACCATCCTCAGATTCTGTTGAAGGCGATCCTAACTTGTCCTTTATAGGGGGTCCGATCGGCGCCCCCATAGCTCGAATTAAATCAGCCATTATTATACTAACAATGCTTCAATGGTAAGTTACAACACAAAATGCAAATATGAATCATACATTATTCACAAGATTCATATATAAATTATAAATTATACTTTTACATGTAGAAGAAAATAAAATACCAAATCAGTATGTATTCAACTATACAATTTTATAGATATATCACTGCTACTATTCTCTTAGCTGCAGGGAATACCTAAAACGATCACTTTATTTTTTTGTCAATTTAATTGTACTACCGAAACTATTCAATAACGCAAAATCTCTTTTTAGATGAGCATCAATACGCCCGATTATTATTCACAAAAATCACAAAACAGGCAGTCAGAAGACAGTCAGTTTATAATAAATGACATTTCATTCTATAGATTATAAATTATAATAGGAGTCCACAGACTATCAACAAACACAGAGCAAAGCGCATTTACAAAATCTAGATTCTAGCCAGTAAATTCTTTTCCTTTCCCTTGTAGTTGTGCATATATATTAATTATTAATACATTTTGTTTTTATAGCATCAATTATTATTTATACGAGTGATAAATTTAAATTTTTAAGCCTCCCATCAAATAGTGTTTCATTGATTGTGTTTACTAAATGAGCGAATCATAGATTCTTTGAATGTATTTCGTTATAAAATATAATTATTATTACGTATTTATAAAAATAAAAAAATGTCGAAATGGCCACAAAAACGGTTGTTATGGTCTTTCTACCAATAGCGAGAAATATAGAATTTTATAAATGAACACGCTTCATGAGTTTGTATTGATATACATAATAAGTACCATAGACAAAAGCTGTACCGGTTCTATAAAAACTGTAATCTCTTTACGCCTCCGTTATTTTTCGCTGCGCTTTGCTGTGGATTTGTGTCATAGAAAGTATTTGGATTACCTAATTTTAGAATATCTTGTGAAATATTTCTTTATAGTTGGCAATAAGTTAAATTGGTTTATTTATAAGTGACAAAATCTAATAAACTTTGGGCGATCATAACTGGTGAGTGTATTTTAACTACATGAATGCAATTCATTGTTGCGTCAGAATTCAAATATTGATCCATCATCCAAACAAAGGGCGACGCCATTTTGTGTACAGCTTCTTTGTTCTAGATTTAAATTTTGCGTCACTTCCAGAAACCTTACAACAAAACCAATAATTTAAATAGTATTCATAAACACAACTTATTTTTGTTACAGAAATTAAAATGCAGATTTTTGTGAAAACTCTTACGGGTAAAACCATTACCTTGGAAGTAGAGCCGTCTGATACTATCGAAAATGTAAAAGCTAAAATTCAAGACAAAGAGGGTATTCCTCCTGACCAGCAGAGGCTTATTTTTGCTGGAAAGCAACTGGAAGATGGAAGAACCCTATCTGATTACAACATTCAAAAAGAGTCTACTCTTCACTTAGTTTTACGCCTTCGAGGTGGTATGCAAATTTTCGTCAAGACACTCACGGGTAAAACGATCACCCTGGAAGTCGAGCCATCTGATACAATCGAAAACGTAAAAGCCAAAATTCAGGATAAGGAGGGAATCCCTCCTGATCAGCAGCGTCTGATTTTTGCAGGCAAACAATTAGAAGATGGTCGCACTCTCTCCGACTATAACATTCAAAAGGAATCAACATTGCACTTGGTGTTAAGGTTACGTGGAGGAATGCAAATTTTTGTAAAAACCTTGACTGGTAAGACCATTACTTTGGAAGTAGAGCCCTCAGACACAATTGAAAATGTTAAAGCCAAAATTCAGGACAAAGAAGGCATCCCTCCTGATCAACAACGACTTATCTTTGCTGGTAAGCAACTTGAAGATGGTCGTACTCTTTCTGACTACAACATTCAAAAGGAATCCACCCTACACTTGGTACTTCGATTGAGAGGTGGAATGCAAATATTTGTGAAGACCTTAACTGGGAAGACCATCACCTTGGAAGTTGAACCCTCAGATACCATTGAGAATGTAAAGGCCAAAATCCAAGATAAGGAAGGTATCCCTCCAGACCAGCAGCGTTTGATCTTTGCAGGAAAACAGCTTGAAGATGGACGAACTCTCTCTGACTATAATATCCAAAAGGAATCTACACTTCATTTGGTCCTGCGTCTGAGAGGTGGTATGCAAATATTTGTGAAGACCTTGACTGGAAAGACCATCACCTTGGAAGTTGAGCCTTCAGACACAATTGAGAATGTGAAAGCTAAGATCCAAGATAAGGAAGGTATCCCTCCAGACCAGCAGCGTTTGATCTTTGCTGGCAAGCAACTTGAAGATGGTCGCACTCTCTCTGACTATAATATTCAGAAAGAATCAACCCTTCACTTAGTCCTGCGTCTGAGAGGTGGTATGCAAATATTTGTGAAGACTTTGACTGGAAAGACCATCACTTTAGAGGTTGAGCCTTCAGACACAATTGAGAATGTGAAGGCTAAGATTCAAGATAAGGAAGGTATTCCTCCAGACCAGCAACGTTTAATCTTTGCTGGTAAACAGCTAGAAGATGGACGCACTCTCTCTGACTACAATATCCAAAAGGAATCTACACTTCATTTGGTCCTGCGTCTG
>NC_052105.1:4744892-4767277 GCF_012273895.1 Zerene cesonia | reverse complement strand
ACTTGAAGATGGTCGTACTCTTTCTGACTACAACATTCAAAAGGAATCCACCCTACACTTGGTACTTCGACTGAGAGGTGGTATGCAAATATTTGTAAAGACCTTAACTGGCAAAACCATCACTTTGGAAGTTGAGCCTTCTGACACAATTGAAAATGTAAAGGCTAAGATTCAAGATAAGGAAGGTATTCCTCCTGACCAACAACGTTTGATCTTTGCTGGAAAACAGCTTGAAGATGGACGCACTCTCTCTGACTATAATATCCAAAAAGAATCCACACTCCACTTGGTCCTTCGTCTGAGGGGTGGTATGCAAATATTTGTGAAGACTTTGACTGGAAAGACCATCACTTTAGAGGTTGAGCCTTCAGATACAATTGAGAATGTAAAGGCTAAGATTCAAGATAAGGAAGGTATTCCTCCTGACCAACAGCGTTTGATCTTTGCTGGTAAACAGCTAGAAGACGGACGTACTCTTTCTGATTACAATATTCAAAAGGAGTCTACTCTTCATCTGGTTCTCCGTCTTCGCGGTGGTAATTAAAATGTATTATCAAGCTTAACTATTGCAGTATTAGACAAATTGTTAATTTGATGTAACCATTCCAATATTGACATTAATAAATAGCTTGGCATCTGAACATCATCTTTAATTTCCCTATGTATTTAAATACCTGACATAAATTTGACATAAATACATTGTAACAGTAAAATTTTCTTTTAAGGACCTTATTTTTTCGACACAAATTATGAACGTATTTCTCTTTCCTTTTTTTATAATTTTTGCTCTCCTGTCAGTTACACACTGAATATCACAAAATTGAAAATAGGAAATAGGAAAATCATTTCTATTTTCTGCAACAATAGCTAAAACAAATCAAATACCAGAATCCTCCTATGTCATATTATGGAATGGAATGGAAATTATTACATATCTACTTCTATTTAGAGAAATGAAAATTGCCGTTCCTTTCGCAGTTGTGACCTGCTGTGTTTTTTAGCAAGTGCATGAGTTGTAATTTTTATAGGTAGAATCTCTTTAAGAACAGATACTTTTCAATTTTAAACGAGATAATGTTTAATTTCTGGACATTCGCCATCGATTATCATTTTTAAAAACGATATCGCGTGGCACCAATAAGGTAGTAGGTATGTCTCTAATCTATATAAATTAAACCAGGACCAGACTATAATCCATACTATCTGTTCTAAATTTCAGACAATACGCTTACATAGCTGCTCTTACATTAAAGAAAAATATTCATTTAGTTACTGTTTTGTGGAAATTATGTGTCGTGTTGACTTCGTCGTAAAAACAAACAGAAAATTAATTACCGAATATTATCATTTTTTTTATTCATTTATTATTTTATTTTATTCTTTGGATTTTACGTATTTAGTATTGTAAATTTACTGCAAAACTTAGTAATCACAACTAGCTTAGCATTTGTTGCAAATATTTATTCATAGGTATATATATAATATACTATGACATCAGGTGGCTCGTCTGTTCCTTTGTTTGTTCTGTCAAAAAAAAAAAAATGGCGTCCGCACACATTTAGAACTTTCAACAGAGATTATTAGGTGAAACTAAGAATCTAAATAAGTGAACATTCTCTATTCAAGTAGGTAGGTAAGTATGCAAGGAACTATTTGTAGGTATATAACTACCTACATAGTACATATAATAAAAGGCAACGTAAAACCTTCACTTGAATTCATGCTTTGATTATGATATATTTAACTTGAAAGTCTTAATGTAAATTCGTCATTATTATAGACTAGCTGGTGCCCGTTATTTCGTTCTTAAGAATTTTGAACGTGTTCAAACTGGAGGAAGAACTACTTTACTTTCCGAATTTTCTCAGATATCGTTGATCCATCAAATGTTCCTGAGTTTCTCAATAAATTATAGCCTATATGATACACAAACATAATTAGGTACAACAAAAAACTTTCACTCAAATCCGTTCAGTAGTTCTTGAGGTTAGCGTGCACAAACGGACAGACACAATATTGGGTTCGTGCTCTACAATTGCTTTTAAGACCCCATCTATAATTTTTTTTTAATATCTTCCATGTAGACTCAGCTTTTTAATTGTTTTATTATATCTTAGACTTATACTTGACCCAGGTTAAAAACAACTTAAAATATAGCCTTTGCGACTATTTATCGGTAAGACTTTTTGAAATCGCTTGAGTCGATCCATATATTACCCCCTACAGGCTACAACGACACAAACTACATCTTCATAACATAACATTATGTATAAAAGATAGATTAGTTTGTCATCGTAGCCATCAAACTACATTCGTCTTTTTTTATTTGCTTTATTTTTGTCCACTATTTTATATATTCTTTTTTTCCTTTTACTTTAAGGGTTGCCTGGAAGAAATTGCCACCTAGCGATAAGGCCGCCTTTTGCTTACTTAATGTAGTTCAGTTTTTCTTTCTTTTTTATAGGCAATAAAGAATTAATAATTAATATCACTGTCACCATCTGGATACGTGGCGATCATCCACAGTGCGCTTTAGGAGGAACTTTTTACCGCGCACTACTCCTCTGTGGAACGATCTACCCGCTTCAGCATTTCCGAACCACTATGACTTGGGTCTCTTCAAGAAAAGAGCGTACTCTTCCCTTAAAGGCCGGCAACACTCCCGCAACTCTCCAGGTTGCGTGGACGCCTATGGGCGGCGTTAATCCTCTCCGGTGACGCGCCTGCTCGTTTGCCCGCTATTATATAAAAAAAAAAAAAAAAAAAAATTTCATTATATTCATTCGTCACGGTGAAACCATGAAAATACACACAAACTTCAATCCAATCAGTCCAAGCTGTTTCCTGGTTTTAGTATTTGACATACCGACAGCAATGGCACCTACCGGATCCTAAAGTATTTATAAATCATAGAGAAACTAGGAAACCATCGAAATACTGATATATATTGCAACTCAATCAGTGCAACCATTTAGAAGTAATAAATTACATAGAAGATAATTCTTACTACCTACCCGTTGTCCTAATAGCTGTTTTCCCGTTCATCATTCCAAATGAATCACTCCACCACGGTAGAAACTAAGCTTTGGTAATAATCAGAGATAATGTGGGCCTCAAATGGTTAAAAAAAAATAAAATCTTTCCTCTTTATAATATTATTATAGATATTGAACTTAATACGAAACCAGTAGGACTGATTCAATTTAAAGGTTGACGAACTTCAGGACTCATTTCTTTTCTTATCTGGTTTGTTTTGAATGTTTATTATCTAAAATTTATTAATAATAACACACTATATATTGCTAAGTTTGTTTTTATTAAAGTCGATACGGTCCGCTCATAATAATAAAATTATATTATTCCAAACAGACGATAAACCAGAAATAAATTAGATTCAGCACAAATTATAATCATAATCCCGTGTAGGTCTTGTGGTCTAACATTCACAAATATACACTTGGACGTAGGAACGAAGCGTAAATTTAATCACCAAGCATATATTATAACCGTTAAACTTTCGACTGTGAACTTTACCTTACACACATTAGATATAATTTAATATTATTGATATAAGTAATTATTATTCATCATAAATTAACGAATTCTGCCACACCTATTGTTAATCGAATATTATCAATTCATAAGTGATTTACTATTTATTTTGGTACATATACGTGGTTTTTATGTCGAAGTCTCTTGATTATTCTAATTAAAGTTGAAAATAAAACAATCACAGTAATTGTTAACATTTTATTAGGAGGCGAAACGAGCAATAAGTTCAGGATATTTTTTTAATATAAACAAATATCTCATAAATTGTCAAGTTTATCTATCAATTACAGTACATAGATTTTTAAGATTACAGTAACATGAACAAGAATACACTTACGAAACATATATTTACTCGCACCGTTGAGTTAATGCATGTAGTGCCAGCATATACCATAGACACTACGTTTGCATCCAGTTTTAAATGGTTCTATGCGTTCTCATGAGGCACCCAGGTCATTTTGGATTTCGGTAACATTAAACATACAATCATACTATTCAAAGAAGTTTGATTTAAAGAGTTACGTTAGGGTAATATAATAAATACATAACAACAATAAACCCACTTCGTGGAAGGATCAACGATATGAGCGTTCATTTTCACAAGGAGAAACATTGAAAGACACGTTTGAAGACGGGGAATTGTAAATGTGCTGAGACCCGTCGTCATATTACATCGAAACATTACATATTTTAACACCAATAGTAATTTATTATTTGCTCAAAATACTTATAATATTAGACACTTGAAGATAGAACGATTATCATTTATATGAACTTACATACACCTAACATTAGATCTAGGTATTGTCTTTTATATGCCAGAAACATGATGAATGGGGTCAATATTACGTACGAATGAAATGAGCTCAATGAATGAAATACAAATACGAGTATGTTTAACATTACTTTAACATCAATAAATGTCGTGAAATTTGATCGTATCTTATGTTAACGTGCATGCATAAAGTATATTCAACAACTATTATATAGAGGCCACATATGGATTTCTAAACAGATTTCTAATAAGTTAAATTAGAAATCTTCTCTGTATATGATTTATAATTATTTTAATATACTTATGTCGGGAAATAAAAACTGTTATAGACTTTAAAAAAATTGACCGTACACGACACAGCGTAAAATGCATGATTACTAATATTATCACAATAACTTTATGTCATAATATAATTTGCCATAAAACATCAAACACCGAGTAGCCACAAACATTTGGCAAGATTCAACAACTCTTACGTCCCCATAATGCTTTGTGTATAACATTATACATACATTGTATACATTCACCACTCTGATAAATAATCACTGTTACCCGCAAGATATAACTATGTCTAATCTCAAAACTAGTATACAATACTAATACGTGACATCTATATTAAATGGAGAGAAGTCTGTTACCAAATTAAAACTATGTATAATTGAATACTATTTTCTCTTTTCAAATATTATTTTCTAAACTCAACAAAAATATCACTTATCGAAATTTTAAACATACATAAAATATAATCATTAATTAAGAGCCGAAGCACTATCTACAAAAGTTGCCTTGTTATTTATAATGTATAAGCCTAAAAAAACAGATTCGCTTATTTTTCTTAACTGATGTATACGTTTCGGAATGATAGTACTTTTAATACTCTGAATCTTCAATTAAGAAACTAGATAGCGAAATATTATGCATTTTTATTACTCCATGTCCTAACATAACAAAAAGATAAATCAATTATTTTACAATATACTAATTCATAAGATAACTTACTGATAATTTCAACTAAAACTACATTTACAAAAAAAAAAAAATATACAACACAGTTTTTACTTTTCAGAGCTTAAAGTCATCGTAAAATATAGATTAAATTTAAGCTCGGTCAAGTCAAATGTTGAAAAACAAAGTTCGTTGGGTTTGGCAAAAACTTTTACGAGCTCACACAAAATGCATTGAAAATGTGGATGTAAACAAAATGGAAGACCGGACCCGAAACAGTATAATGATGAAAACACAATAAACATTTAAACCATTGAGCTTTTGACACAATTTATTTGGAATAATTAGTCGTCTAATGTAAGAAATATAATACTGAGACATGAAATTTGAGTATTGCAACACAGCCATTCATATAAGTTTAACTTTATTGAAAGTACATTTCATATATCGGTGTTTAATTCTAGACAAATATTCAAAAATCTATGTAAAACGTCTGATATTAGATTTAATAACATATTTTAAAAACAAATTTCTTTGGTATAATGCCATTCCATATACATTTGCTTCTTCAAACGTGTTGTTGTACTTATACTCGCTACATATTTGGAAACAACATAAATCCATCAATATACCTACCGAATATAATTCATTATTAGTGTAAAAGCCAATAATAGTGATATTATAATTAACGGCTATAGTGCGTGCACGATACGTGGGTAAGGGGTTGCCAGAAACGATTAATTAACCGTTTGCTTTTGAATATCTGAAGGTTACCACCCACGAAGTTCGTGTAAGTACTATAGCGGAATGGTTTGTGTTGCAACGTGAAGCGTGTGAGTGTTTACATGTTGGGTAAGGGCACGTTCACCTGCACGTAGCTGATGGGGAAGTAGCCCGTCTTGCCGTTCAGACTGCCCTCGAACCAGTTCTCGTCCACTTTGTTGATCAGCGTTATGACATCGTTTTCCTGTGAATTGTTATAATAATACATTTTTATAGGTTGCATTGGAGTGTCGTCCAATTGAGATATAAATGGACCGTGCGATGTCATTTATTATATTTAACGACTAGCTTTTGGCCACGGCTTAAATTCGGAGTAAAACCCCCTTTTGAATCACTATATCTATTTAAAAAAATCATCAATATCTGTTGCGTTTTTTTAAGATCTAATAAGCATAAAAACGCAGACAGCGTAAAGCGACTTTGTTTAATGTTACCATTGTAAACGGTCAGATTAGGACGAGATATCTCCACACCTTAGCTTTAATGATAAATACACATTTACAAGAAACGAATACTTTTTAAAACGAACGATAAAAAATGGTTGAAAAATAACATTGAGCTAATGTATATTTAATAATGAACTAAAGTAATTTTCAAATGGATCACATATTAGAGTAAAACCGTCTGTAGCTTTTAAATCGTAATATGAGAGTCCTGATTTCAATAAGATCTTCCTGCATTGTGTAATTCTTTTAGTCACACTTTGTTCACAGTTTTGCTTCAATAAGAAGTAAGTAAGCATATGATATGGTCTGTAAATCCTACCTTGAAGCCCAGTTCACCCTGGTTCTCAGGATCGAAGTCATACAGCGCAGTACAGCACGGCTTCTGCTGCACACTGGGTGTCCGCGCGGGAGACTTCACGGGCGACGGCAGCGGGGACGCTACACATATCCAATTGTTAGGAACGAGTGCGCCATGGTGAATTTGCGATATGAACGCTTTTGCCAATTAAAACTATATCTTTTCATTGAAGACATTTAAACGTTATGATATAGGAGAGAAATCGTCGCTTTCAAAAGACGCTGATACAATAGATATAACAGAATGCGTTGTTAGATTGATGCAAAAATAATAAGGCGGATCAGAGGGGTAAACTGGGAGTTACCATGACATCTTAAAGCAGTATTCATTTCAGTGTGAAAAATGACAGAACTATTAAGGTTGTCTAGCGCCATAACCTTCCCACAATGCAATTAGCACTGCTTTAAAAAGTAATTGTAACCCCCCTGCTTTGAGTAATTACTTTGCAGTTACATATACATGTAATAGTATAAATGCAGAACATTATTTTCCATCTTCACTACCAATTGAAATATTCAAAGCACTTATACACCGGTCAACTTTAAATGTTTTGGCAATAACGTTCATTATTAATGATCTACAAGCATACTTATATGAAAAACACTACATACTATATGTGAAAGAAAATAACCAAATGAAAACACAATAACATTCCCAGACTATTTGCGAATAAATTGTCGTTTTGGCGCACGCACAATACGTAATGAAAAATAATTTTAATAAAACACAAATTAAGCATGATATGATTAAAACATCACTAAGCTGGGTGGATGAACATGCTCGCAACGTCACTTGCGTGAGCGCAGGCGTTTGATGACGTTAGCATATGATTTTGACATGCACATGTATTCGAATGCTATATTTTGTAAACGTTTATTCCCTAATACTGTGAAAATAGCCCTCAAAGCATTCTAGCAAGATATGTATCGTATAAAACAAATTACCCCTATTCTGTTATTTTTTTTTAGTTTGTAATGTGATGTATACTGAACGTACCAAGTCAGAAAATATAATTTTTTTTAAGTTTATGAACTACATTAAATTTCAGGATTTTAATGAGAAGAATTCAAATGCAATAATTGTAAAAAGAAAGATCATTGAATCACTAACTCGACTAACACTCGCATTAAAAATGATCATTCTACCGAACCTCACCTTAATAGAACTAGCAATAACTAACAAACTACGCAGTACTATCCTACACGTGTGTGTGTGTGTGTATCGCATACGCAAAAAGTGTACATATATCTATCGGTGGTGTGTGTGCGTGTTACCGTTGTTGGAGCGCTGAGCGTTGCCGCCCGGGAACAGCTCGAGGTTTGAGGGCGGCTTGTGCTCCGGCGAGCCCGCGCGAGACCCGCCTGCTCCAAACCACGCATACGTCACTACTACACTTACCCACCGCTCAAACGACACTTTACTTTCAGTTGTACTTATTACATGTCATAAATAATTCGCTGGTGGAATCATCACTTGAAATTGAGTTCGATATTGATTTGCTACCCCATGATTGGCTTAGTTGAACATTAACTTAATCAACAATATAATCGTTTAGATTATTGATATATATGATAAGACCCATTTGTAATATAACTGTGTATTTCATGTGACATGTAATAACTATTTTTAACAAGGCTATGTAGTATTTTTGCCTTAATACGTAACTTGTATTGTAATGTGCATGTCAATTTGTTAACTTTATTATACGACATAAACACAGCGGGAAATAGAGCGATAATCATAAATTAGATCTCTCTTCTACTTAGAAGAAAAGTAGAGACATTGAAATAGAATAAAACATCAATATTAATCGTAGAGCACACCGACTATAAAATTTTAAAAATACGACCATAATAATAAAAAATATAGACTTCTATGCAAAGAATACATTGTGGATATCCTTGTCTATAGTCATTAATATTTAAAAAAAAACAGTTTTTCCGATGTAAACTTGTTGACATTTTTTCACAACTCTTTGCATAGCGTTTTAAATCTTATAGCTAATGGGAAAAGGTGTAGGATAGGAATAGAAAGGATTCCGTTGGCTCCTGAAAAGTATCGTGAATATTTTACGTCTATTCTCACATAATAACAAGCAAAATAAAATAACGAAAAATTAATAACATTGGTTAATCAAAAATAAAATGATTTGTACAGAGTATTTTTGTATTTACAAATTGACTTTCACGCATTATGATGAAGCCTCTAACAATTATCACCGCTAATAATTTATTTTTATATACATTTGAAACTGACTTCTTAAAACGCATTCCAGAAACTTCTCCTAAAATATAAAATTATCATATTATATAAGATAGACTTTAGTTAGAGTGTACTGTAAGTTGCAATAGACAATATTATCTTGTTAGTTACAATATTATGACAGTGTTATTGAGAAAAGCATTGTGAGTGTTCTGTTAATATGCAGTTTAATGTAGTGTTGATGATGAATCGTAAACATAAAACATAAATCAATTTGACTATGGACTACCTGTTAATAATACGAAAATATATATCGAATTATACGAGTATTTATTGTTATATATTCATACTGTGTTTTTAATCAAAATTATATACTGTTTTTATTAAAAACACACATCGACCACCGAAACCGCATGACTAAACCGATATCCCGACCACCACCACAGTAATCCACAGCCAACAAAGCGCAGCAAATCAAAAAGAAATCACCTGTCCACGGGTCCCGGCCGTTCGTCGTCCGCGGCGCGGGGTGCGGCTGGAAGGCGGGGCGGGGGTTGCGGGGGTTGCGGGGCTGGGGGTTGCGGGGTGAGTCCCACGCGCGGTCGAGCGCGGACAGGTCCGCGAGGGAGGAGGCGAGGGGCGCGGAGGGAGCGGGCGCGGGCGCGGGGGCTGGGCGGGAGAGGCTCTGCGCGGAGCCGTAGCGTTTACCGTGGTTCAGCTCGTGGATGCCCTCGATGTGCAGGTCGGCGAGCGTCTTCGGCACGAACTCCATCTTGGGACGGTTCACGGCCTCCTCTTTCCTGGAACGCGGCGAGTGTATCGTCCGTTAGTAGTGTTGTTAGTGCGTAGTGACACGTCTTTGCGTGAGCCACTGTAAACTCATTTACTGTATTCTTAATATATGTGTATACAAATCTATACTATTATTGGTACAATTATTACTGGTACGATTTTAAAAATTCTTTCTGTGTTAGATAGTTCATTTATTAAGGAAGGCTATATATATGTACCAGCCGTACATAAGCCGGGGCGGACCGCTAGTATTTCATAAAGAAAACAACATGTGTTCTGTGATCAAGGGAGGTGCGAATTTTCATTTTCAGCTATTCATTTATTAAAGACAAGTAATATTTTAGTAAGCAGAATCAAACATTTCAATTTGGGAGTTTACAGATAAATCGTTTTCTTATCATCGTCTTAATTAAAAACTACTGCCAATGAACATTATATTTTATATACGGATATATATCACTAAACATAATTTTTTTAAAATTAAAAATTCCATACAGATAGAATATGAACATGAAATACTGTGACTTACTTCTCCATGAGCGTGGAAACCAAGCCCTTGAGTATCTCAGTGCACTGCTGGTGGTACTCCAGCAGACCCTCCGCGAAAAACGCTAGCTGCGCTACTTGTTCCACCTAAACAAATATTTTAAACATAAATCAAATTGAAACATAATTTTATAAACTCTTATCTTCTATGCGTCGGAATTGTCGCTATGTTATCTATGTGAAGCCAAAAGTAAAGAAAAGAATTACAGAGTGAAATCATCAAGCTTCTATGTCAACGACGCCACGTTGATATCAGATGAGTTACTTTGTAACAAATAATCTATTAACCTACTTTTAGCGTATCAAAGGAAACAAAGGTTGTCTCTATAAAGTTATGTACGATAAACGCCGAGTTCCATCCGTGGCTATTCTTATACGAGTAGACATAATTACATACAGAAACCGAATAATACTTACGTCATTGTCAAGTAAGTTGAACATTCCGATCTGTGCGAGCGAAAGGGACTCAGCGAACTTCTCCTCGGCCTGACGGATTTCATCGTCTGGAATGTGAGCACCTGATGTATGTAAGCTCACAAAAGCATTAAAAAAAAAAAGATAAAAAAAACAAAAGTTTAAAAACAGAACACCACAAACGAAAAACCAAAGAACAATTAAGTGTTTTAGAACATAATAATAAAAAAAAAAAAAACAAAAACAAAATACAGACCAAATGTAGAAATCATAAGATGAACATAAACGTTGCGAACGAAGAAACGACCCAAGAGCAGAACAGGAGAACATGGAAAAAACGAGCTGATATTATAGAAAACGGTAAATATTATTTATTTTAAATAGCTTATTACCAAACTCAATGCCACACAAAAACTAATGGCGATAAGAGAGTATAATTTAAATGTCAATTTAGCGAGATCACAAGCCTTATACCATAAGCGCAACGAAGTGAAATGTGATAGAAGTAGTGTGTTGTAAAAATACGGCCCTCATTTCTCATTCCTGCATCTTCCTTCTCTTACTCGTATTTAACTATTCTACTACATCAGCATGAAAACACGTAAATAGTTTATCTTGTTTAGTTGAAGATAAATATACATGTTTACACTACATTGATGACGTAGTGATAAGCTTCGAAATCTTAACATTAGCATCTTTATAACTAGCATCTAAAGCGTAAAAACACTTTTTTTAATAATGGTACGATAATGATTAAATGATATCCTAGCTATATTATATTCTCACCCCCTCTTCCATGACTCGGACTTGCGTAAGGGCCTATCCTGACACCTTTTTATATTAACAAAATGTTTAACAAAATAAAACTAATCTAAAAAAATATCTTCGCAAAGACAAATCTGTCCAAAATTATTTTTACGAAACAATTAATGTATTTTAGAAATTATAATTTAGTTTAACAATGCAAAATAATATCACCTTTGGCTTGTCTTCGTCGTTTGCAGTCAAAATCCAGCCTTCGTCCTTGCAATTTCTTCCGGTGATGCTGAAATGAAAACAATGTTTATAATATTCATGTTTGCCGAGAAAATTACATTATAAAAATACATAGTAAATTTTGAGATAATTAACACGTAGAAAAACGAGTACAAATAACTTTGTTATCTACACTAATATTATAAAGAGGAAAACTTTGTTTGTTTGGTTGTAATGAATAGGCTCAAAGACTACTGGACGGATTTTAAAAATTCTTTCACCATTCGAAAGCTACATTATCCACGAGTAACATAGACTATATATGTACCACGGGCGAAGCCGGGGCGAACAGCTAGTCGTACATAAAACCATAGACAAGAAAGCAAAGTATCCTCACCATGACTTCCTTAAGGTCTTTGGTCTGTAAGTGGTGCAGGGGCTCGAGGAAGCTCTGTTTGATGTTGTCATCGAGTGAATACTTCACGTCCGCCATCTGTTTCAGCGCTTCGCCCATCTCGATGAGGCATTGTGCTGGAAACGAGAATGTTCCTTGGGATACGGTTTTATGCGTTTTGCTTCGTGATTGGTGCGTTTTAATTGTTTGTGAGACGGAGCGTGATCTATCGTTTATTTTGTGAAGTTTGCTAAATTTCTCGATTAGCAAACTTTTCGTAAAATGTGTTTGCATTCTTGTTAGTTTTCTAAGACGTATGTATAATATTATTTTTCCATATACATTTTTAAATGATATGCATTTGTGAGTGTTCCTTTAAAATATCGGCCACAGTCAAAATTTGGAACAAATCATAGTTTAAACTTCGTACAATCACAACGATAACACCAATGCAAAGTATGATACAAAATGTAATTCAATAAATATACGTACAAAATATAGTGTCCTCTCCAAGCTTCTTGCCATACATGAGCATACAGTCTCCCAGCACGCCCTCAGGTTGCGGGTAGGTGTTGCTCTTGGCTTGCCCGCTCAGTTTGCTGATGCCCTTCACGGCCGCCATCTTGGCACGCGCCGTTGGATTTGGCTGAAGGAATTCTTTGGTTTTCGTCTGTAACTCCTCCACTAGTTCGCATGTAACGTCAGTTTTCTGAAATTGCAAGAAATAGATGAGTGATCCGCCTGTGCAAAGTGTAGAGGTAACCAGTACAAGTTTTAATTTAATTATGGACTGCGGTAAATATGACATCGTTTGAGAATTATGAAATGCAGTTTATTTAATATTCTACGGATCTTATCCCGATAAAAGAAACATTGACATAACGAACGAAATTTTTCAAAAATATCTGGAAAACCGTACATGCAATATCGTACACATTGGAAAGATATATTAGAAGTTGAGTTATAAAGAACCTCTGATGAAAAGGAATTTTGCATTCGTTTTGTTACGTTTCGCTCTTTATAAAACGATACAACACTGTACCTAACGTATTGATGTTATTTGTTTGAGAAGCTGCATTGAAGTTGCATACTATTATATAAGCCTTCTGCATCGATAAATCTTAGAACTTAATATAAGACACGTAGTAAATCTGCAATGCAGACTTTATGAGGAACTAATATTAACTTCATAAGTACGTATTCAGTTACAGCTACATTTTTGAAACAACAAAAAGTCTAAAACTTTTTACTAAAGCCTACACGCATGCCCTGCGGTCAACCATAAAAAAGTTTAATTACTCACTCTTTCCATTTCCATAAAATCCAAATCCAATTTTGTGCCTTCAGCTCCACCCATTTTTTCTGTGACATACTGAAACAAAAATATTTTTAAAACAATGTATCAATTATCGCTTGGTAACGTTTAAAGAAATCATTGTAAATATTGATCAAAGTATAATAATATACGTTACGATACTACGGTACGGATATGGCAAGGAAAAAGTAAACAAAAGTGATATTTGAAGTACCAATTAGTAAAAGCTTCAATATTACGCTTAAGGTATATATAATTATTATCGGTCTCAATAAGTATCTCATTAACATGAATTCGTAGAGCCGAAATATTTTATGTGGGATTCGGAGCTCAAGAGTATTCAAGTATTCATAAGAATAAAACATAACGATGAATTTTTTCATGTCATAATTTAGGTGCTGAAACATTATTGCAATATTTATACAGAGATCGGATCGTCGTTCAGTTTATTTCGTTTGGACATTTAAGAATTTAAATTACGTAAAGTGTATGACTGATAACATGATTACTGCGGTAAAAGTTTACCAATAATAACATTAGGGGTATTCCGACAATATAAAAGGAGTGAAGTACCGGAACGCTCGTTTGAACACAAAAGCTTGGGTCGAGGTCTAGCCTTGACCGAATTGTGCTCAGTTCGTTCGAAGTTCTACCTATAACAGATTAAAATTGCACCACAGATGCCACCCGTGCCTATGAATGGCAACCATAAAAATTCAATATCGATATCTCCCCACACCCTGCATCATCTGAACAAAAAATCAAAAAATCGCAAAAAATTAAAAATCAACCGCCCGTTCCAACAAGAAAATTTGCATATTTTCAAAGTTTATCGATTAGGGCTACCGAACTTGCGCGGTGAAATATATTGACACTTTATATTCGAGAAGATAATCAGCAGTTTACGGTGATCTGCAGTTAATTATACGCCATCAACAGAAGATTAGAAATTAATGAGAAACGGGAGGGATGTTACGCTACGATACGCTGAGCAAACACTGATACAACCGATACCTATTTGTCGTCGTGCTATTTTTTCACTGGTTTCAAATATCGCTTTCCATGTATTATACATGTACTTATATATTACTTTTACTTAATGAACAAAATTCAATGCAATCGAATACACGATTATGTAACGCATAGAAATAATACACTCTAGGTCTTTTTCCAGTTTCCCACGGTATATTTATCTCATATTGATATTTTTGTTTTCTCAAAACGTAAATATATAAATATTTGAGGAAATAAGTGTTGGTCGTTTTAATAATGTTGGTTCCGAAAACACAAGGCTAGCTAAATGATGAAGGAGGCACCACCCTTGCATCAATTATCCAGACCAGACGGCCTGAAACATAATGTGCGTCTCGCTCAGCTTGTAATATTGTAGAGTACTTTATTTATATGCTATATATACCCTTTTATTTAAATTGCCGACTGAAAATGTGTTTAGGCATAATATAGTAGTAGGCAGACTAGGCACTATAATGAAAGCTATAATATAGAAGGGCACATTTTTGGCCTCAATATATATTCTTAATTATAATGGAATGGAATGGAATAAATAAATACTATATTAAGGGCTTTTTCAGTGCTTTTTTAATATCGTATTAAAAAGGCAATTCAAAAATTTCTAGTTTTAATAGCTCAAGTTGTGACATTTTAGATGTGACATTGTTATTCCATTGTGTATCTATATTGGACCTATAAGTTATAATTTATTATTGAAAATTATCCCTTAATTATTAGAATATTTCAATAAATAAAAACAAGTCAAATCCAATATTTTTTACAGCATAATTTTTATTTTTACTGTACAACTATAAATAATTTCCGTATAATTATATAATAAACTGAAACTCTACTTGACTTAAACCACAAAGCAGAACATTTTATTATTAAAAATATCATCATCAATGTCACAGGATTGTGCACAACAGGAGGAAGGCTACAATAATTGGGGCACATCGACAATATAGGGTGCGTTGTGGGTCATGGTCACCCCCGACCCCTTCACCCGCAGGGAGATAAACCGAGTTTGTGAAATGCGAATATCATCCCTCTATTTCATAGATCACGTGCACGCTCAGGAAATTGTGCAAGTTCAAATTGCGGAGATGAATGACAATTCACAGAAAAATGGAATGTTCTTCATAATTTTGGAGTCAAGCGTACCCTCTGTGCGGGTGAAATCTGCTCGAATAGTCGCGTAAGCGAGTATTTATGTATTGTGAACAGGAAATATGAAGCTTTTCAGCGTTTTCTGAAAGCATAACTTTAACGACACACTATAAAAATGGAACGATTTGATAAGGCTCTGAAAAGAAAATGTTTCTTGATTGCAATAATATTAACACAACATAAAACTAAACACTCATTATCATTTTTAGTCATTAATTTTCAGACCAAAACATGAAAAATGAAAGGTAAACCATGCGATTCAATGTCCCTAACGTAATTTCAATATTAAAACTCTAGATAACTATATATTTTTTATTGTAAAAGAGTCGTTCGGAATACTCAAAATAACACATATAGAACAGTTACTAGAATATCATTATTTTATTCATGTACATACATTTATAATCAAACATTATCTTTTAGTAGTACTCAAAATGTGCGAAATAAATCAATCCAGCCTATACGTTTCATACCTACAATCCACTCAATGACTATATAATACACATAAATTAAGAACACTGTTAATATAAATAAAATACACTCATTTGGCTCAAATATATGACCAATAAATTCACGAAATATATGAATTCTTAAAGGAAAACTATAAATCATCATTTTCAAATAAGATTATTCTTACCTTTGTCCTAAACTCAAAAATATTAAAGTGTCTACTAAATAAAAATTTACCATTTGAGTATTTACCTACGTCAACAATTCGACGCAGAAGAGCAATATGTATGTTATTTTTATGAGACAATTCCTTAATGACGTTAATAGGGTTGCGTCATTTTTAGGTAATCAATCAAGCTATGATTTCGACGACTCGACAGGTTTAAGTTGTGTAAACAAAGCAAATTATCCGGATTTTAACAAAATCTTTCTACTGTGTCTCATCGTTCGTCGTTTGAAAGATATAAAAAAGAAACATCTGCCTAATTAAAATCGTGGATTCATAATACAAAATCGAAATTCAGATAATTCCCTGGAATATTTAATCACAAGACTAAAATATTACTATAGCGATTCCTCAGTAGAAATTATAATGGTCAGGGTATATACTATGTTGACATAATTATAAATTAACACTAAATTGCAATTGATTCCATTAGATACACACATAATTACATACAATACTTTATCATAAGTCTTCAACATTAATGTGTTTTCTAAATCATAGCTACATAGCAACTCAAAGCTTTTGAAACATCTGAAAAATAAATTTGAACCAGAACTTCAATAATGGCACTTGTAGGGTATCAGGCGCGAAAGTTTTTTTAACTCGGCGGAGAGCCCGCCCAATAATCAGATTCTGCTCAAGTTTTTAATCTCGACCGTCGGCGGTGGCTGTTGCAAAAAAAATGTAAGTTATTCTTAAATACTATGAGATTCACCTGATTAGCTTTGTTGATCTGTTTCTTGAGTCCTGCGAAAGCCATGATTGCGTCGTATGATTACTTGCTAATTATTAATCTGAAACAAAGAATATCAAGATGCATTTTAACAATTTCTGATTATGAAACACACATAAAAGACTTATATAAATTGTCGATTTGGTGCATTTTGATAAATTGTCTTAGTAAAGGCAGATACATTTATCAACAAGTGTTATATTGGCAGTTCTCTCAAATAAACGTAAGTCAATTTGGTACCGAATAAACAAATATTTGCAAAATTTGTTTACGTACACAAATCTTCCTTTAAATCACTACTTATTCAACCGCACGTCGTGTTTTATCAATGTACAAACAATGTTTATTATTATGCTAATTTCTTATTATAAATATGTTTCAAAGAATATGTTTAGGCAAAAAGAAGTATACAGTTTACAAACTGTTGTGTATACAGATAATGAGATTGTTTTCACGAATTAGCTATTTGACTACATCTGACTTCCATACCAGATCAGTTTGTTACTGGCAAGTTGCCACGAGTCCGGATCGATACGTGTGACTAACATTATGTAATCGAGCCTTAACAATAACGTTAGTGTTATCCTAAGGTTTAATGACGCTTAGGTAATAGCTGCTGAGGCACCAGCGACCTTCGACCTATTCGAGCTCTGAGATGATTCGTGATACACGTGCCATTCGCGTGGGCTGTGCTCTGGGGCAATTTGGCTTAAATTAATTGAATGTATAACGATACAGATATTCATCAATTCATTGTAGGGAAAACAGAAGTAGGTGGATTGTATTTACACTACAATTTAGACTTGCATTTGATAGAGAGGAAAATATATACATAAATATATTTAACAAAGTAAGTTGCCCACGTAGTAATATATATTTTTGATCACCGAGCATTTTGAAGGTTATTATCTCTTTGATAACTATTATTAGATTTTAATCGAATACAAGAAATAGCCATTTTAGTGGATTCTTTCACCATGCTAACGAACACCGAATATCATTTATGGATACCACATAAAGCAATTAGAAAATACCTAAAGCTTCGCCAGTGCTAGCTATTTTTAGTATTAAAAAATGAGTTCCCATTTTCCACACCAACATTTCGAACATTGCGTGCGGTCATTACTTAACCTCAATGTAGAGTCAGCAGTGGTCACCACATACTAACAAAATGACATTACGTAGCGTGTTACATGTTTAACTATAGATAAAATAATCCAATTATAAATCATAGAAATTCACAAGACTAAATTTTTACACAAGTGGATTGTTGGTTGTCTTAAAGAGCTTTACAGAAGAAGATTTTTAAAGAAAAAGTAGCGTAATATTTTTACTAATAATAATTTCCCCTTCTGACTTACTTTGGTATGATTCCACAATATAAATGTTTTACATATATATTTTCGCTTAATACACGAACCCTTCCTTAGACTTGGTAACATTATTGAGTAAAGCTTTATCGGATACATTAGCTTTAATATCAGAATCCTATACGAGTATTTTGTATATCTTTTCCCCACAATATTTGTATCGAATATTGTGGGGAGAGATATTTGATTTGTACAATAGAACTAATTGAATATCCGTAACATCGCATGTCATTTACTACAGAGGAAATACATATAAGATACTTTTTCAACGATGAGCATTAATTGGCCAAATCGGAAGAAACCATACAGCATGTTAATATAAAGGAAAACTGTTATTAAATTCTTACAATAATAATGAAAATTTCTGTTATGTTCAAAGAAAACGAGTTAGTGTCAGGCTGGAGCGTTGTTTAGGTAACTAACGTTCTTATACTAACACTAAGAGACTAAATGGGTGTAAATCCGAAAATTATCTAACAGATTTTATACATACGTACAAACACGATTTAACATTTCATCATTTTCTAAAACAAGAAGAATACTTTATCCTTATTACAATTAAATAGGTCAACGTTTGACCTCCATTCCATCTTAAGGGACATGATGTTATCTATGTATAGATATATAGCACATACCACCATATTGAATGGACATATCATCTTTTTAAATAAGGATTCTTTCATATTGACTTTTGATATTCAAGTAAAATAACGTAGACGCCTAATGTTAAAGAATATACGTTATAGATATAAATCCTTTATAATTCGAAAATGACGAAATTTATACTTGCTTTTATTATAATAGCCTTTGAGGTTTTTTTTAGTTTCTACCCTCATTCATATTTTTTCACTCAATTTAGGACTGAATTCTCTTCTTAACGCCATGTGTGGCAAGAGGCCTCTCAGGTTCTGTCCTTAAATTATCAGTCGATAAGATATTGAACATATATAATAAGATTGAAATAGAGTCTATGCGATTTGAAGCAAAATTATGATATCATATTCATACTATATTCTTTATATTGAATTTATTAACCCCTCTTGATGCACTTAGACTACCCACGTAATAATAAAGATGCGCCCTCTCACCTTCTAACAAAATCATACAAATTGGATTAACGTTTTTTTAGGCAATGCCTGAAAGTAGCCATGATTATTGAATTAAAAACTGCAATGAAGTATAATTAACATTTTGTCTACTTGCTGGTTTTGTCAATCAATAAACGCCTATTGTGCGATTATTTGATAGCCTTAACGTGAAAGGTAAATGAAAAAATGTTCACGACACAATGATTCCTATAACACAATAAAAATATAGACCTCACTAATAAATAGCATTTCACGTACCTTAGTCTTTTTATAAATGCCACAAATTGTGTAAGAGTTAAATTTGCTACGGTGCTACAAGTCTACGTCTCGTAGCGGTCACGCGTATTTCGTAGCTCGGGGGCAACTAAGGCACCCGTAGGGCATGCAAGTGCGCGCGCAGCCTCGCCCCCACATTACGTGAACCCAATATCAATCCACAATTCTATTTCAAAATTACTTACCTATATAAAATAAGTATATTCTGCTTCAAATTGTGTCGTTTTGTTTGCATTATAATATTTTTAAATATCACATAGTAGTCGTAAAATATTAATTATTAAATTGGTCTGTAAGAAAAAGCTACAAAACATGTCAGTCTGAGAATAGACAGTATTAAAAATCAAACAAGGAGATATGCTCGTAACTCTAAAATTAGATATTACCCGAATACGGATTAAAATATCTATGAAAGTATTGACGTATTCGTGTAACCTGTTCCAATGTTGGACTATTCACTTCAATTTGGTCGATTTGTGTGGTTAAATTAAAAAAAATATGCTGCTCATACGGGTGATATCTTTAACACAACTTTTTTGACAATACTGCTTGTACAGTCGAGTCCGATAGCGTTAATGTTGTTGAAAACTAGTTTCATTAAGCCGTATGGTGTGAGGGCGGCTATTGTAATGTTCTGGCGTGAAATATTTAAATTTACTTTTTGTCACTTCGTATAACAATGACGTAACTCAAACGGGATATAATCGTGTTCATTGTGACCTGATATTTAGCAATGTGTTTTCTTTTTAATATCAGAGCATTTAGTGCTTAGAGTATGAAATAAAGTATGAATATAATTTATAAAATAATAGGCCAGGTATTGGGGGCCAACGTATTTATTACACCCCCGCAGAAGATCGGTGTATAATGGTAGCATGAACATTGTGATGAGTGATGATGATGTGTGTATCCTTTTCCTTACCCTTGAAGGTCTATCCTTTTCCTTAGCCTTCCCTATATACTATATAGCTCGCACCAGGGAAGTACCACACCCCCACAGAAGACCGGCATGAAATAGAAGCATGCTACTATGCTTCGATCGGTAAGTGGTAGAGACGGAGGCCATTTGCCTTTCCTTACTCTTCCCAGTCCTGTCCTTCACTCCTATCCTCAATTCTTTATCAATCCCTTTCCAATTTAAAGTCAGAAATTTCTTTGCAGAGGCGTGAGGTCTGCAAACGACAATGTTAGTCTGACAAGAACTGATTCAAAGACTGTTATCACTTTCGAAGAAATATTACATCGTTAAAATACGTATATTAGGATCTAGGAAGTGATCACGTAATATTCTGAGACACAGCTATCAGCTGTACGCTATCGATGTCCACATTGCAACATTTTGTTTTACCGCACAACTTTGTGTGCTATCCGCGGTCCACGCTCGTGTAACTTTGTCTTTTACTGCCTAAGTAGTTGTGCGTCTTGAAAACTTTTGATATAAATTAAATTGCAGAAATGAGGTACTTATAATTATTTAATATTTAACTTGGAAATTAGTTTCTTCATATTCGCCACGGTTCTCCCGGCTGGAACTATGATAAAATAGATCTTCATCTGCTCATATTTATGACATTTGATTTACAACAAAAAGTTTCAGATACTTTACAAAATACGAAACTCGTTATTAGAAGAATGACAGCATGACATAGTGTGTTTTATGAAATAAGCGAGCAACTGAGCTGGTGGTTTTTTTTTTTTTATGTCATAGCGGGCAGCTGAGCTGGTGGTTCGCCTGATGGTAAGCGATCACCACCGCCCATAAACATTCGCAAAGAGGTACTAACCTCTGTGAATGCGCTGCCCACTTTTATGGGGTAAGGGAAAAGGAAAGGATTTACGTCTGGAAAGAAGGAATGGACTGGGAATGGTAAGATTCCGTTTCCTCACCCGTCCCACTGGCCTCCGGCTCCGAACTCACCATACGAAACACACTACTATTTCACGCCGATTTTCTTGGGGTGTGGTACTTCCCTGTTGCAAGCTGGCCAAATTCGCGCCGAAGCGTGCTCGACTCCCACAGTGAAGTCTGTGTCTACAATTTGGACACAGACTACGGCTCAGACGAGTCTACATGTATTAAAAGCGACATGTTTGCTTTATAAAACGGAAAGAAAAGAAAGTTTGATTAAAAGCATGTCAATTAATAGCCTTAACAATATACGTATCTATTAGATAAGAGAAGGAATTGTTGTGTTATGTATTAAACAACATTATATATAACTTTAGGTTAATATTTTACACTACCGACAATAATAACAATAAGATAACAATTGAATTAAATCAAATAATAATTTCCAACTTTATTCATTCACTTTATTGAAAATGTGGGTGTTCTTTCTTTAAGGATAACTACGATAAAGACACCCACAGACATTTCGCCTACGTCTCTTAAATTAAATAAGTGTATGTTAATTTTTTATGACAGTAGTTTATATCTTTTGGTACATACTACAGGGTTTTGATTCAGTGAGCACTATTAAATTTTGAATACATGTTATACAAATGTGAAAGAAAGAAAAAAACATTTATTTTAACACACACACACACACACACACACACACACA